>NC_139543.1:14112617-14231904 GCF_965153285.1 Podarcis tiliguerta | reverse complement strand
GGGGCTTCCCTTGTTGTTGGGAAGAAGTTAATGTTGCCATTTGTTGATTGACAGGCAGAAATGCTAAAACTTCTTGCACGAGGCTAGGGCTTCCTCTTTTCGCCCGTGCATCGGATTGCCCGTCCCTCCCTCCCTAGAATTAGGGTTGTTCGCTTTGACCTTGCTATGCCTGTCATGGGGTCGTCTGCTTTGGAGCGGGGGCCTGGTAGGAATTTTGTCCATCTGGCTGATTGGCTGGGGCCATTTGGTTTTTGCCTACTGCGTAGCAAATCGTCACAACTTGTAAGTTTCGTGTTTAGGCATTGGTTTATGGTTTGGTTGGTTGAGGGGCATGGATTGGCTGTGCCTGCCCCTCTAATTCTGCTGCTGCAAGGGATTCCATTAAAAGAATTGGGGGCTAACTATTGCTTGTCCACTCTGACAAGGGGGCTCGGGCCATAGCAATGAGCTCCTGGTTGCATTTGGGGTGGGCTGAGGGCAGGTTCCCTGCGCCGACGCTACCCCAGTGTATTCCCCTTTTCTGACTTTCGCATCGTGCAGAATGTCAGTCTGTCCCCCATGGTGGGGGCAGATAGCCGCAACCAATGCCTAAGCAACCACTCACAAATTTGTATTTCAATAAAGTTGTGGCCAAAATTAGGCCAAAAACCTTAAACAAAAATTCTGTGTGATGTGTGAGTTATTGGGGTGGCCCTGGGACCTCGACACGCAAATGTTGGAGGGTATGTAATAACACTGGTTAGTAGTGTGACGATCTGAAATGAAGTATAGGCCAGGGGTTATTAAAAAATAACATGATGCTGCAGACAGCTCTGATCATGTCTGCATTTAGACTTCAGCAGTTCTCGCTTAACAAGATTGGCAATGAAGCAAACAACAAAAACAACAAAAACCACCTGTGCCAGGTTAAACAAGTTCAGTATGACTTGGCCTAGCTGTGGGCCAACACCACGCCCGACTGCAGAGAAGCTCTGAGGGCCAATGCTGAGGACATTTCGAAGAAAATGTTGACTGGGAGAGACTTGGCATAGAAATCACACCAACTGGAGGTCCTCAAGACAAATAGTTCATCACATGGGATAACAATACCTGAAATGTGCCATTTTAGACTGCAAAGTGGAAAGATTGCAAGATTGGACTGTCCTCCATAAAAAAGGAAGACGTGTGAAATTTTAGTGGCTAAAATTACTAGGCATTTTGTTCTACCTTTTAATTTTTAAAACAAATACCCCCCCCCAAAAAAAGTCCTACCTACAGGCTCACAGGGGGACGCAGGTGGTTAAACCACTGAGCCTAGGACTTGCCAATCAGAAGGTTGGTGGTTCGAATCCCCGTGATGGGGTAAGCTCCCATTGCTCGGTCCCTGCTCCTGCCAACCTAGCATTTCGAAAGCACGTCAAAGTGCAAGTAGATAAATAGGTATTGCTCCAGCGGGAAGGTAAACAGCGTTTCCATGCACTGCTCTGGTTTGCCAGAAGCAGCTTAGTCATGCTGGCCACATGACCCGGAAGCTGTATGCCGGCTCCCTCGGCCAATAAAGCGAGATGAGAGCCGCAACCCCAGAGTCGGTCACGACTGGACCTAATGGTCAGGGGTCCCTTTACCTTACAGGCTCACAATTGACATTAGGAACAGTAAGAAAGGAGACAGAGAATGCCAAACATTTAGTTTTCTATTTCCAGGGACCGCCCCCCCCCCCCAATTTAGCTATTTATTTTCCCTAAATATTTCAGTCCAGTAGTACAGTCCAGGAACAATCTTCCTATATCTTGAACAGTTTGTCTAGTGAGCCCCTGTGTGCGTCAGGTTTCCTGCAAATAAGCTGCACCAATGCAAACTCAGCCAGGAGATTATTTTGCACGCACAAAGCATGCACACACACACACACACACACACACACACACACACACATACACTTCAACAGATTGGACCCTCGGCCAGGATGCAACACAATGCATGAAACTAATGGCTGCTAAGCTGTTCACAAAGAGCTCTTGCAGTTTGTCAACACAATCTCCCCAGTGGCATCCTGGGACCGACTTGCCTTTGTCCTGGAATGAACCCACATCCGCAGCTGCCACTGAGAATATGGCATTGATATACAGCAGGAGCGCACTGTGAATCGTCTGCCAGTAATTAGCATCATTTTTATTTTTTTATTTTTTTTCTGCTGCAGTATAGGTCAGCTTGATCTAGGCTCAACGGGGAGGCAGCTGTCACAGTACCTAGGAAAATAATAATAATATTCTCTTTGCCGAATACAAATCAGTCACCGCTGGACCACCTCTCTGCCCACGCAAATGTCATGTCTGCACGCCTCGTAAGGAGGCAAAAAGCGTTTCCAAGTAGCAGGAACATATCGGGAGATATTCACTCCCAAGTTTGTGAATCAGCTCCTCTGCGTCAGACTTGCGGCACTCCAGATGTGTTGGACTCCAAGTCCCATCTGTCTCAGCCAGCCTGGCCAGTGATAAGAAATGATGGGAGTTGTATTCCAGCAAAATTTGGAGGACCACAGCTCCCCCGTCCCAGATGCTTTCAAAAGTGAGTGTGGAATGCATAGCCACCAAGTGTCCCGATTTTCTAGGGACAGTCCCGGAATTACAAAAGCCATCCCGGCTTCTGATTTGATCCCAGGACACCCCTGTTTCGCCTGCCATTGCTGCTGTCGGGGACTGGGCAGAGGAGGAGTAATGGTGGAGACCACCTCCCCATCATGACCCTCCCAGGAAAGAGGAAGAGGAAGACAGTATAGATCTACAAGAGGGGTTTGTGGGAGGTCGCAGCTCAGAGGCAGATGAGGGGGAAAGTTGGGAAATAATGGGAGAGGAGGAACAGGCAGAGCTGAAACAGCAGCTGGCTGACATGTTGTCCCTGGAAAACATTCCAGACCCACCATCTCCCAGAACCCGGCGAGCCTTAAAAGTAGGAGAGAAAAGAGCTCAAAGACAGAGGGTACCTGTAGCCTTGGTCCAGTATATCTGAAGGAGCGTCTCCACCCCCATCGTTCTACCCTGACACTGAGGTCCAGTGCCGAGGGCCTTCTGGCGGTTCCCTCACTGCGAGAAGCCAAGTTACAGGGAAGCAGGCAGAGGGCCTTCTCAGTAGTGGCGCCCGCCCTGTGGAATGCCCTCACACCAGATGTCAAAGAGAAAAACAACTACCAAACTTTTAGAAGACATCTGAAGGCAGCCCTGTTTAGGGAAGCTTTTAATGTTTGAGGCATCACTGTATTTTAATATTGTGTTGGAAGCCGCCCAGAGTGGCTGGGAAAACCCAGCCAGATGGGTGGGATATCAATAATAAAATTATTATTATTATTATTATTATTATTATTATTGCAGCACCCGTAGAGGAGACGATGAGAATGATGAATGAGGAAGTGGGAGAGAAGGAGATGGAGATTCACTCGGGACAACACCATTATCCAAGAGCCTCTGTTCTATAGCATCTCTTTGTAAAGTTTGAAACAAAAAAGGAGTATAAAAAACTTTTCCTTGTCTTTATACTTCCCTGGGCAATCAGCCGGGAGCTGCTGGCAGCAACCTGACAGCTGCTGCCACTGAGCTCACGAAGAAGGATGAGCCATCACTTGTCTCAAGCGGCGGCGGCAACAAGGAAGCATCCCGTTGCCTTCCTATGGCTGCTGTGGCAAGCTTCCCCCTTGAGCAGCTCATAGAGGCTGCTGGATAGCAGGCAAGGAGGAGAGGCTGCCATTGCCGATGCCCAGCCCTGCATGATGCACTGGTTTTGAGGGCAGCACCACCCTGGATGGGAAGAAATAGCCTAACTACTGTTGTCTGTGCTCTGGTAACCTCAAGGTTAGATTACTGCAACGCGTCATACGTAGGGCTGCCTCTGAAGATGGTTCAGAAACTTCAGCAGAATTCAGCAGCCAGGTTGCTCACCGGAGCAAGATGGTTTGAGCATATTACACTGATCCTGGTCCAACTGCACTGGCTACCAAATAGTTTCCTGGTCCAATGCAAAGTGCTGGTTTTGACCTATAAAGCCTTAAATGCCTCAGGACCGCAAGACCTCAAGGACCGCCTCTTCCCGTATGAACATACCCGGACTCTGATATCATCTTCTGAGGCCCTCCTTCGTGTGCCCCCTCCATGAGAGGTCCGGAGGGTGGCAACATGAGAACGGGGCCTTCTCTACAGTGGCTCCCCATCTGTGGAATGCTCTCCCAGGGAAGGTCGCCTGGCACCTTTATTATATGCCTTTAGGCGCCAGGAAAAAATGTTCCTTTTTAGCCAGGCCTTTGGCTGATCCTATTTACATCCTATGCCCTTTTAAAATGTGTTTTTTGGGGGGGCGGGGAGAGCTATTAGGTTGTTGTTTTTATTTTTACTTTTTATATATAGTGATATTTTCTGTGAACTGCCCTGAGACCTCTGGGTATAGGGCGGTATAAAAATTAATTAATTAATTAATTAATTAATTAATTAAAATAAATAAATAAGGAGCAGAGCAGAGTGCAAGGAGTCTTGAATACTCTCTCTCTCTCTGTGTGTGTGTGTGCATCCACATCTAATTTTGCCCCTTTCTAAAATTGGTTTATTGGTGTTTTTTGTTTTGGTTTTTTTGGTATATCTTCCAAAGAATAAAATATAAAATTGGGATTATGCGGTTTTCTCATGACAGTGTTGGGCATGTGTGCTGTGTCCCATTAGTTAATTGACGGTGGCACTTGCCCTTCTTCTGATAGGAAATGCTCTGCGAAGAGATGCCCAAAAATGGAGTGTTGAGGAGGGTCCATGTGTGGTGGGGTGGGCTGAGCAATGTCCCTATTTTCATCTGAGGAACATCTGAGGAGGGTATGGGATTGTGTGAGTTTTTTTAAGGAGAATTGTGCACGGCTTTAAAAAATAAACTTTGAAGCCAAAGTTTTTATTACAGTGAAACCAGGGTTTCTTTTCATTTTGTTTTTTAAAGCAAACATTAAAGTATTCAGAGAGAGAGAGAGAGAGAGAGAGAATAAGAGACCAGGAAAAAATTTAATATAAAGATTCAAACCTTTGTAGGGGCAATGCATAATTTCAAGCACAGGGGTGACGATTTAATGACAAGGTGGAATAAAAGGACTTTGCTTTTATTTGGATGATGCACTTAGTATAAAAGGCTGCTCAGGGCAAAAAAATCCGGCTCATCCTGTGTAGGTGTGCCAGGGAGAGAAAAGAGCCAAGAGAGACAATCGCTCCTTCTCATGCAGCTGTAAGAAGCAGACTGACGCCACTGGGGCTTGGAGAAAGGGTGATGCTGGTTATCATCTCATCCTGCAGAGCCAGAAAAAGCTTTGGTTTTGCTGCATCGGTGAATATGAATGGTGAATATCCCTTTCGCTCTCCATCTTTGGGACTTCCCATAACCCAGGTTTTCTCTAATTGGGTGCAGGAGTTAATCCCGGAAAGAAAGGGATCAAGATCTCAACCTCCTGTTGGTGAGGTTCTCATCTTGGTGATAATGGGATAAAGCACAACCTTATAGGGTTAGAGTAAGGTTACCAGACGTCCCCGTTTTCCGGGGACAGTCCCCGGATTTACAAATCAGTCCACTGACAAAATCCATCTATCTAGTAGGAAGTTGAAAAGTGCCCCCGATTCATTGGAAAAAAATCTGGTAACCTTAGGTTAGAGGGCAGAAACAACGCAAATACCACTGGAACACAGTAACAAGGGAGACACTTGTGGCATGGGTGGGGTTGAGGGAGCCAAGACAGGGAAGGTTAAGCAACTGACATTTGCCCCTTTCACATACAGTGATACCTCAGGTTAAGTACTTAATTCGTTCCGGAGGTCTGTACTTAACCTGAAACTGTTCTTAACCTGAAGCACCACTTTAGCTAATGGGGCCTCCTGCTGCCGCCGCGTCACCAAAGCACAATTTCTGTTCTCATCCTGAAGCAAAGTTCTTAACCCGAGGTACTATTTCTGGGTTAGCGGAGTCTGTAACCTGAAGCGTATGTAACCTGAAGCGTATATAACCCGAGGTACCACTGTATTCTATGACCGCATGGACCCCCTAACCCGGGGGTGGAAGTGCCACGGCTGGTGCGCCACAGCCGAGGAGAGTTGGCCGCAGTGTTGCCATGACTCTCCTCTCTCCAGGGTGGAGGTGCTGTCAGGAGCTGAGCCTACACTCGAGTAGGACCCTGGCAGAGACACATGCCCAACTGGCATGTTCTCTCACTCCTGGTCGATCATTCGGGAGCTTCAAAAGCTTTCTTCAGCCCGAACATCACTACGACTGATGCCAACTGACACCGGCATACTTAGGAATCCACAGAGTTTGCGCATCATGCGTAACAGACCTCAGCAACTCAGCATTTTGGCTAATCTACTTTATTTACGTATAAACACACACGGAGCACTGCAACATGGCTCCCTCTCTCTCTAGCATCAGACAGCAAAGAGAGAAAGAGCAAAGGACAATAGTCCCACTTCATGGAACACAGTAACACAAGCATCCTGTCTCCATCACCTCCCACTCTGTGGAGTCAAAACATATACTGTCATGTGATAGACAACAGTCCCATGACTGCAATCATGGAGCAGGAATTCTAACAGATGCCGCAGCCGGTGCACCGCAGCCGGGGAGAGCGGGCGGCGGTGTTGCCACGACTCTCCTCTCTCCAGGGTGAAGGTGCCACGGCCAGTGCGCTTCTGGGTCAGATTTGACCTGGGTGTGGAGCTGGTGGCATCGGGCCAATTCAGGCTGGGGATGCCTGGTCGCGACTCCTCCCAAAAAAAGTGCCTGGAGCCATGCCCCGCCAGCCCCCATAATATGCCATTGATGCTATGCCAAAAATGTCCCCCACTTTTTTTTTTAACACTATTCTCCTTCAATTAATAGGAGCAGAAGCTACATGTGAAAATTGTGAAAGGGGAGAGAATATTTCAAATCAATGGGATCAGTTAGTTCCAGGTTCAATTCCCAACATCTCTAGAAAGGGTTGGGAGAGATTCCTTCCTAAAACCCTGTAGAATCACTGCCTGTCAATGCAGACATTATTCAGCTCAATGATCTGACTTAGTATAAGGCAACAGCATTGCTCATTGGCCATAACAAAGAGCTGGATTGATTTATATGACAGCTTCCTATATTTCTATGACTGATAAACTTTGGAGAAAGGGAATATATGGTCAACAAGGTTGGGTTAAAATTGTATCCTAAGTGGTTCTCAACCTATCTGAGGTTGTTCACCTGCTGAATTCAATTTGCAGAAGTAAACTTAGTACTCATTTCAATGACTCGTCACCAAGACAGGGGCTAAAATAATAATAATAATAATATGAAAAGCATGACATTTAACTCATTATGGCAGCTGAGTTACTCACATTAAAAAAACCACTTTCTACAAAAATAGAAGTCTCTTTTATCTCGAGTGAGTCACTTTGCCAGTCATCCTTTTTTGGTAGCAAAGTCCTGGGTTTATTTTGGGATTTTCGGTTTCCAATCTGCGAATGCTCTCAATCTGTACAGTTATGTAAAAGCTGAAAATGAGTATTGATAAGCTGTCATGCCTTGCTCAGAGTGGCTTCAAAGGAGCAATGATTCTGCCCCCCCCCCCTTAAGACCTGAGTTTTCTCTTCTGAGGACGCAGGAAATTCAAGATTTGGCTGTGGTTACATTCCTGTTTCCTGGGCACTCACTGCCTTTCCAGTGCCCAGTTAGGGTTATCATTATAAAAGACTACTGTTGGATGTGTTGTTTCTCAAATCAGCTCCACACTTACGTTTTTTAAATATATATTTTTATTAAAGATTTCTTAGTTTACAAAAATACGCGCATTATCTCTTTTTTCAAGCTGTGTTTTCTGCAGATCAGTTTCATTTGTTGTGAGACATTAGTGTTACATACAGTGTTAGGTTAGGAAGAAAAGAGGGGGGAAGAGGGGGAAGGAGGGTGGTGAGTGGGGTGGGGTTGGGTGGCAAAGCTTCTCTTCTTCTGCTTAGTGTATGTGTGGGGTTTTGTGTCAGCATCACTTGTGTGGGTTCTCTTACTATCTGCTTGTTGTATTTCCTTGGTGATGAGAGAGGTTGGGGGTGGCCTAGGCTGTGGTTGGTTGTCTTTGGTTGACTGTAGTGAGGTTTGTTTCCATGTGTGAGCGCTGTGTGTATGTGTGCATTTTTGAATCAGGTTAGCCAGACTGATTCGTATGCTGATGGCAGATTCTTGTTGTTGTCTTGTTGAGTTGTGTATGTGATAAAGGGGAGCCATACCGGGGTGAAGGCGTCTTCTTCTATTTGTCCCCATGTCAGTTTCAGTTTATTGGTTACTTTTTCTAATAGGGTTGTTTCCCATACTATTTGACGCCATTGGTCCATGCTTACTCCTGACAGGTCTCTTCAGTGTCTGGCTATGATGCTTCTGGCTGCTGAGAGCAGGTGGGTTATGTGCTCTTTATGAGGAGAGAAGGTTGGCGGTTCGAATCCCCACGACGGGGTGAGCTCCCATTGCTTGGTCCCTGCTCCTCCCGACCTAGCAGTTCAAAAGCACATCCAAGTGCAAGTAGATAAATAGGTACCGCTCCAGCGGGAAGGTAAATGGCGTTTCTGTGCGCTGCTCTGGTTTGCCAGAAGCAGCTTAGTCATGACCTGGAAGCTGTACGCTGGCTCCCTCGGCCAATAAAGCGAGATGAGCGCCGCAACCCCAGAGTCGTCCACAACTGGACCTAATGGTCAGGGGTCCCTTTACCTTTACCTATGAGGAGAGTAGGCATTATTATCTTGGAAGATCTTTAGTAGGGAACTCCACACTTATTGAAGTCTTTAAGGCATGCCTAATTTGATGCCATTTAAGGTGTGAACACATTTGCATAAGGTAACGACATCCTCGCCCATCCATGCCCCTTGGCGTGTATACAAACAGAAACAAATCTGACACTAAGGAAGCTGTGCTGATGTGAATAGCTTGGAGGGGGGGAGCTGTGAGATTCACCAAAAAGAAACACAGAACTTCACGATTCCTTAAAAGGACATGGTATGGATTCACCTCCAGCCCCTGGCAGGATTAGTTAGTAAAACTTTCAGCTTTCTCTCTTCTCCCTTGACAAAACATACCACAGCTTTTCTTTTATGGTCTAAGCACAATGCCCAAACACAATAATAAACATTTTGAATGGCTGTATTCAGTAGGACAGTGAATCTTGGCTTTCTGGCATAGCGCTGCCCTTCATTTCAAATGTTCTTGGGTGCATTTGAAAGGCTAAGGAGACTTAATTATTGATTGTGCATTTTAATCTATGCATATTAATTCCAAAGTAATTCCGGTTCCAGCCACTTATGCTGAGGCCAATGTAGTCCCAAAATAGATCTCTGTGCTATGAAGAGACATTCCATACTTGAGTTACGTTGGGAACCATTTCTAACAGAACAATTTGTTTAGCCCTAATGTGACTGATCTAAGTGTGGCTCATTAAAACCGCTGTGATAAATTTCCCTGGTGCAAAGTTTGTGGCTCGCTGCTTATTTCTCATAAGATGTGAAGAGCTTGTTGATAATAAGAAAGGTTGGCTGTTGCGCTGACTGATTCTGCAAGTTCACAAGCACCAAGCAGCCTGCCAAAATAGCCAATTATTTACAATGATACTGATGTAAACAAAGCACAGTGCAACCCAGGGCTGTTTCGTTTGCCCAGCAGAAATGCCAACTTCACAGACAGTGGCAGTGCTGAACCGGTTTAGCTGAGAGTCATTTCAGTTCAAAGTTAAAGCAAATGAGATTTAAAACCAGTCTGGGGTTTGTTTGGGTGGTGGCTGTTTTCTAGAGCTAGGGTTTTTGAGCTGTTTTCCTAAGAACTTCATTAAGAAACGCCCAGAAATTAGTTGGCATGTCATTTGTGATCTCCCACCACAATGCATAGCTACAGGAACAGGAAGGGTAAGATAAGGCTGCCAACTGGCCGCAGGAGAAAAAACCGAACTGGCCTCTTCTTGTGCCTCAACAGTTGTTTTAATAATGCAGGTAAAGCATTATCACCTACTAAGATCTCCAGGAAAAGCTACTGCTAAAGGTGCAGAAAGATGAGGTGGCTTAAAAAATAAAATAAGGAGAGAAGATGTTGGCTCAATTTGTGTGGAACCCAGCAGGTCTGGCCAACGGCCTACATAGTACCCAGAATTCCATGCAGTGTACAGGTATACCTGAGCAGAGCTGTCTGGAAAATATTTTATATTCTTGTCGCACCATCAGTTCAGCGCGGGAGCCACTCTGAGTGATCCACTGTGGCTCAGATGCACAGCTTCTAAAGATAGGAGAGGGGATCCCAAAATGTGGACTACCAGTGGTCTGTGACGTTCTTAGAGGTGGTCAGTGATGTCTGCATTAAATTTTCATAGTCATATTGGTTCCAATTTTTATTAATTATTTTATGCCTGATATTGTATTGCATACTATTGTACAGTGGTACCTCGGGTTACATACGCTTCAGGTTACAGACTCTGCTAACCCAGAAATAGTGCTTCAGGTTAAGAACTTTGCTTCAGGATAAGTGCAGAAATTGTGCTCCGGCGGCACGGTGGCAGCAGGAGGCCCCATTAGCTAAAGTGGTGCTTCAGGTTAAGAACTGTTTCAGGTTAAGAACGGACCTCTGGAACGAATTAAGTACTTAACCCGAGGTACCACTGCATTGTATTTTACGATTTTACCTACGATTTTCATTAAACACCATGTTCGTTTTGGAATTCCTTTCCTAAAGAGGTGCATTTGGCAACTTCATTATGTAGTTTATGTTCACATGTTCAGAACTCTTCATCCAGTATTTCCCAGCTTTTCCCTTCTCAGCAAAGTCCCTGACACACAGACATATAAATGCCTCAGATACGGAACAAAACCGAGGTCTGCAGCTTTAGACTTCCTGGATCCTGACCAAGTGTCTTGAGGCTACTTCTCATGACCCCTTTTCATGTGGTGAGCTCACAAGTTCCTCCGTCCTTTGAATTATGGCATGCTGAACCAAGTCTTTTGATGATATGAGATCACACATTGTATGGGATTACATGTCACCGCCATGTCCTGGCTCAACCCATTTTTTCAAAGGCTTTCCACAATGTGCTGACGTGATCCACAGCCCTTCCTTCTGCCTCATCAAGATTTTACTTGCCAGCTGCTCTGGATGTACTTCATTCATAGGTTATTCCAGCAGATTAACACATCCAGGAAAGAAAAAACCTTCTCATTGGGACAATGGCATTGGCCTTGACTTACCACTGGACTATTTTTCATTTCATTGGGCTTCTCTTGTCCCATCTTATCTGTCTTCCTAGTTTTGCTATTGATAGGCCCACTTCTTCTTTCTCAATCTAAGGATGAAAAATGTTTCTGACTCTGGAGACTAGATCTTTCTCTGGTCCCAACCCATGGGCCAACTTTGACAGGAGGATGGGGCAACCCACCTGTCAATCAGATAATATCACTATGCCATCACATAATTGACAGGTGGGTTATCCCATCCACCTTTCAAAATCCCTTCTGCAGGGTTCACAGGTGCCTTTTGCAAGAATCTACGGCACAAGGGGACGGTCCCTTGGGCACTTAGGGGTGGGAAAATGTGACAATTTTGTTTTTCCACTTTTCACTTTTCCACTTTGGTTTGTTATTCTTTTTCTAGCACACACATAGTTGGATGCAAAGGGACGTGGGTGGCGCTGTGGGTTAAACCACAGAGCCTTAGCACTTGCCGATCAGAAGGTCGGTGGTTCAAATCCCCACGACGGGGTGAGCTCCCGTTGCTCATCCCTGCTCCTGCCAACCTAGCACTTCGAAAGCACGTCAAAGTGCAAGTAGATAAATAGGTGCCACTCCAGCGGGAAGGTAAACGGCATTTCCGTGCGCTGCTCTGGTTCGCCAGAAGCGGCTTAGTCATGCTGGCCACATGACCCGGAAGCTGTACGCCAGCTCCCTTGGCCAATAAAGCGAGATGAGCGCCACAACCCCAGAGTTGGCCACGACTGGACCTAATGGTCAGGGGTCCCTTTACCTTTTAGTTGTATGCACATTGCTGCAAAAAGAATTCTCCATAATAGAAAGCATTTTTTTAATGTTATGGTTGTCCTCCTTCAATTTATTTCCCACAACAACTCTGTGAAGTAGGTCAGTCTGAGAGGCAGTGGCTGCCCCAAGGTCACCCAGGGACATCATGGCTAAGTGGGGATGTGAACCCTGTTCTCCCAGGTCTTAGTCCAACTCTCTAACCCCTACGCCACCAAATTTTGGATTGTGCTTCTGGAGTCCATGGCTTAAGATCTTGGTTTAAAAACAGAACAAAACCTAATATCACATTGGTCCACAATTTGTCTCTTTAATTAAAGAGAAATAAGATCATCGGAATGCAATGGAATATGTCTCATTTAATTGGCTTTATTTCTTTTTTCTTTTTAAAATATTTTTAAATTTTATTTGCTCAACACATAACAACAACAACAAAAGACAAATTAGACCATAATAGGAATATCATCAGTCGCGCCTTACATAAAAAGTTAATATAAATTTCAGAATCCATAAGCTGTAATGGTCTCTTCCTTTTAAGTCCGACTTCCCATCTTCTCTATAAATCAAATTGCCATTCTTTGCTGCCAATACATGTTACTACTATCACCTCAAATCACTTCAGAATATGTTATATCATATAACTAGTGGACGATATTGCTGGTATTATTCAAATGCCGCTACGGATTTTAAGTCAGTATTATTAATTTTCAAATATATTTTAAATGCTTCCCATTTTGAAATAAATTCTTTCCTTGGTTTGTTCCTTAATTTGTGTGAATGAGTTTGTTTGTGTGAATGAGTGCTTTGAACTCTTCAGATATTGAAATTTCTTGATTGGTATGATTTTATTGAGATTTAAAAAGCATATTGTTTCTTCCTGAAGCACAGCAGCTGACAGTAGCTTTGCTGATTATTTACTAGCTCAGAAACTAGTAAAAATAACTAGCAGGTCATAACAGGCCACGAAACACGTATATACAAAACTGAACATTGTAAAATTACACATGTGGACTTTTAAACCTTTGGGTTATATCCAGCATTAGTCATATGCATTAGTCATATGCTGGGAAACCGTCCCTGCCACCTTGTTGGTTACTCTCCCAGGAAGCGGCACAGGACACACCTGCCAAGATGCCAGCCTTGCAGTTCTGTCCCATCGGGGAAGCCAGTTCTGATTTCAAGGGAATGTTGCAAAAAACAAAATGGCATTTCTTAAGCTTCCCTTTTCAAACATCATTTCTAGCATAGGAGCCAACTCCTAGGGGCCGAGGTCCCTTTGAGCCCTCCAATAAAATATTTGAGGGGGGTGTCCGTCTGCCCCAAAATTGATGGGCATTGCCATTCAAAGGGTGTGCATGTACCACATCAGGATTTACCTGCCCCCCTATTTTATTCAAGTTGGCACCTCTTATTTCTAATGGTCTAACCAGCAGTGAGAAGGTGAGAAGGAGTATTAGAAAGGCAAGCTAAGATAGACTAATGGTCCAGCGCTGAAGCTCATGGTTCTGAAGATGTTCAGAGTTGTCATTTCCTACCAAGATCAAGGCACATTTCATTTTCTGTAAACATTTAAAGCACTCTCAGACCCTCCAAGTGTCCCTATTTTCCAGTCTTGGATTTACAGAAGCCTTCCCTGTTTCAGCTTTGATCCAGGAATGTCCAGCTTTTCCTTAGGATGTCACTATTTTCATTGGAGAAATGTTGGAGGGTATGGAGGTTTGTGACCTCTCAGCCAACCTTTAGAAGACATCTGAAGGCAGCCCTGTATAGACAGGGAGGTTTTTTAAATGTCTAATGATTTATTATGCTTTTATAAATTTTGGAAGTCTCCCAGAGTGGCTGGGGCAACTCAGTCAGAAGTGTGGGGTATAAATAATATTATGGAATAGGACATTATTATTATGGAATAGGACATCCCTATTTCCACCAGAGAAAAGTTGGAGGGTATGCACTCTTATACAATGTTAAACGGTCATGGTTTCATCAAAAGTACCTTGAGAACTGTAGTTTGTTAAGGATGTGGAGGAAACCCCTATCATCTCTCAGAGTTATCGTTTGCAGAGTTAACAATCAACGCTTCTTCCCAGGGAAATCTGGGAAGTATAGCTCTCTGAGGGGAGTAGGTAGTCCCCTAACAACTCTCAACAAACTACAGTTCCCAGGATGCTTTGGGATGCTATTAAAGTGGTATGTTGTTGTTGTTGTTTAGTCATTTAGTTGTGTCCGACTCTTCGTGACCCCATGGACCAGAGCACGCCAGGCACTCCTGTCTTCCACTGCCTCCTGCAGTTTGGTCAAACTCATGCTGATAGCTTTGACAACACTATCCAACCATCTCGTCCTCTGTCGTCCCCTTCTCCTTGTGCCCTCCATCTTTCCCACCATCAGGGTCTTTTCCAGGGAGTCTTCTCCAAAGTATTGCCGCCTCAGCTTCAGGATCTGTCCTTCCAGTAAGCACTCAGGGCTGATTTCCTTCAGAATGGATAGGTTTGATCTTCTTGCAGTCCACGGGACTCTCAAGAGTCTCCTCCAGCACCATAATTGAAAAGCATCAATTCTTCTTTATGGTCAGCCTTCTTTATGGTCCAGCTCTCACTTCCATACATCACTACTGGGCAAACCATAGCTTTAACTATACGGACCTTTATGTAAGCTGTAGGTGTGCCCAGAGAAAGCTTTTCATATGGGCATTCCATTCTGTACTCAAGTGAAACTCCAATATGAATTGGCTCCGTTCTTTCCGCCAGATAATTTGACAACACTAAAGTGTTTTGCATTTTCCACCTGCACCCACAGATAGGACTCATTTCAGCCTCCGAGACCTCTGTCCTCGATATCTGACAAGTTGATGCAATGAGTTATATATCCTCAGACACAAAGAATCTATCTAAATGCTCTAAGTTCCTCCCTAAGAAGGGATGATTTGTCACCTTCCATTTGAGAAGCACAAGCTGGCGAACTTGGGTCTGGCAAAATTCTTTCGGTGATTATTTACGATACGACATAAGCCACTCGACGTAGATCCTATGAACAGATTTGCCATCTGTTTAGAAGTCGGAGAGAACAAGACGAAAAAGAAAAATGAGCTCCATCTGTCTAGGATGCTGTGGGGTGGCCATGCTAGAACATTTGGCACGGGATATGTTTAGAATTAAGTGCTCGGAGTTTATATTGCTGAAATCTGTTTTGCAACCCTTTACTCCATACCATACTCTTGTTATTCACAGAATGGAAACTTTATGTAATACCCTTTAGTCACAAGCAGGAACCATTCATTCTGCGTCCTCAGATGTCGGCAGCACAAAGAACCTCCTTTGCTTACTTTAGTTTAGGTTTTTTGCATCTAATGTCTCTTAAACCTATCTTTATACACTCTGGGCCATCACTGAGTCTCCCTGGAATGTACAGGCAACCAGTGACCAGCTCCCATCTATAACCCACCTACTCTCAGCAGCCAGAAGCATCATAGCCAGACACTGGAGAGACCTGTCAGAAGTAATAATGGGCCAATGGTACCAAATAGTATGAGAAACGGCCTTACTTATAGTCCCTTCAGGGACTATGATACATATTTGGTGGAATTGTTTAAACATCAAAAAACTTTGGGAAATAATTTATAACGAAATGAAAAAAATGTTCAGATATTCATTTAGGAAAACACCAGAAGGTTTTCTATTGGGAATAGTACCAGGAAGCCTAAAGGAAGAAGACAAGACCTTATATTTATATGCAACAGTAGCCGCAAGGCTATTGATTGCGAAAAATTGGAAAAGCGGTATTGTACCGACAAAAATAGAGCGGGTTGCCAGACTATTGGAGTACTACAATATATCCAAAACAATGGGAGAAATTGGAAGGATCTCAAAAGAGAAGATAGACTGGAAGGTGTTTACAAGATACTTACAAAACCATATCGAAAAATCAGAACTCCTGTTAGAATGAATAAGTTCCGTTTCAAATACTGAAATACTAAATAAGATGGATAACAATGTGTAACAGAAAAAGAAGCATGAAATTAGGTTAATGGTGTGTGAAAGAAAGTAATAGAAGTGGAAAGAAATGGCAATTGAGTAGATTGGAAGTCTAACACAAAGGTGGGGTGACGGGTGGTGGATGGTGATGGGAAAAGGAATTATTTGTGGGATTGAGTGTAAGTATGTTTGAACACTTTTAAGGATTGTATGAAATGTATGTTTGTATGTTTGTATATCTGTAATATATGTGTATTAATGATGAACTATTTTAACAATAAAATAATATTTAAAAAAAGAGAAACAGCCTTACTTGAAAAATTAACCAATAAACTAAAACTGACACGGGGACAAATAGAAGAAGATGCCTTCACCCTGGAATGGCTCTCCTTCATCACATACACAGCCCAACAAGACAATGACGAAAATCCACCAACAGCATACCAATCAAGATGGCTAACCTGACCCAAAACACCCACCCACCCCACTCACACATGAAAACAAAGACCACCACAGCCAATCACAAATAAACAACCACACCCTAGGCCAACCCCAACCTGTCTCATCACCAAAGGAACACAAGTGAATAGCAAAGAACCTGTGCAAGTGACGCTGACACAAAACCCCACATATATTAAGTAAAATAGAAACATCACCACAGGACCCCATCGCCCCTCACCTCCCCCCCTCCACCTCTCCCCCCTTTTCTTCCTAATGTCTCAACAAACAAAAGTCATCTGTAAAAAAACATATTGCTGGGGGGGGGGGAGAGATTGCACATACTTTTGTAGAGCAAGAAAATCTTTAATAAAAATACATTACAGTGGTACCTCTGGTTGCGAGTGGGATCCATTCCAGAGGCCCGTTCGCAACCTCAAAAGAACACAACCTGCGTCTGCGCGTGCGCGGGTCATGATTCGCAGCTTCTGCGCATGCACATGACGTCATTTTGCATGTCTGCGCATGCGCAAGTGGCGAAACCCAGAAGGAACCCTTTCCGGTACTTCTGGGTTGCCGCAGGACACAACCTGAAAACACGCAACCTGAAGCAAACGTAACATGAGGTATGACTGTAAAATAAAATAATAATATTTTTTTTAAAAAAAAAAAAACTACTGCTCACGAACCGCCAGGATAGGAAATGATACAAGGTGGTTTTCAAGAACCTGGTAGACCCTCATAAACATATAGTATATTCCAATCCATTGGCTAAATCCCACATTTTGAAGGTCTGGCGCAGAGTTAATGGTTAGGGCCTGCTTCCCCAATCAGATGCCCTCTGATTCCCATCAGCTGCAGCCAGCAAGACCAATGGAAGTGGATTTGGGAAGATGGCATCCCACAGCCATTTCAGGGCATCAGTTTGGAGAAGGCTAAGTTAGGGGACTGAAGAAGCCTTTTGCTGCACATTAGTTTAGCTTCCTGTGTCATGTTAATGTTGAGTGACACCTCTCTGAAACGGCCTTTTATGCTCTAATTGCAACAGTGCGAGAAGCTTAATGGTACCTTGTATTCATTCAAAGCCTGATATAATTTCCAGTGTGAATATCATTTTTTAAGAAACAAAGTTAGAACGGATCACGCTTCTGCTTTGTGAAACAATAGAAAGCCTTGGATAATTCACATATATTTGAAGCTAAATTTATATTCAGATTCATATTGTGGACAGTGAATCATCACTTCACCGGCTTATTTCACTTCGTTTACCCAAAGCTAAAAGAAACGGAGAGATTTTTTGAAAAAAATGACTAGCAAACTAAAGGTGGCAGAGATAGAAGCTCTCTCTTTAAGTATCTGGTACATTGTAGTAGTATAAAGTCCCAGGAAAGAAAGCATGGGCTTGCAAATTAAAGAATTTATTTAGGCCCCGCAGCACTATACAAGCTACGACTTTGCGTGAGATCACGGCATCTTCCAAGATCTAGTCTATAATACAATCTTTTTTCCCCCCTTTTTCTTTTCTGGGTTAATTGATTCAGTCAAAGCTGTTATAGGCTATGTGCCAGACTTGTGCAATATTTTAATGAGCTTTGTAAGAAAGACCAACAGTTCAGTTGGGCCTAAGAGGCATATATGAACTTTGCTAAGGAACACGGAATGAACTGCGGGGCAAGTTTAATGAAGATCCTTTTCACCTCACGTAGCATGGAACGAAATGCTAACTAAGGGCTGGATCTAAACTAGTTAAGCTTCAACCAGACTTCCTTTTGCACTGTTTCACTGTGGGATCAGAGCAAATGGCAATCCACAGAAAAATATATGGCGGACACCATAATAGTGAATTTTGATCTAATGGAATCAGGTAGTCGAGACAAAATGTTATTATTTGCCGCCTTCTTTTTGAAAATCGTGATGTTGGCATTTTTTTATTTAAAGAAAAACATTGGGGTTCCCCACCCCCTGGACTAGTTAATAAAGTTAAAGGAATTGCAGTGCTCAAGTTTCTGTGGTTTTAATGCTTAAAGCGTTAGTTAAATCATCCTCTTGCTGCAGAACTGTGTTTTATAGATGAGACAGTGGAATAAGCAAAATGCTGGAGTCTGATCCTGTCCCAAAAGGACAGGGAAGAGAAATTCTGCCTCCGTTAAGTCTCCTGTAGCCTGGCGTTAAGAGCGCCAGTGTGGTGTAGTGGTTAAGAGCGGTTGTCTTGTAATCTGGGGAACCGGGTTCGCGTCTCTGCTCCTCCACATGCAGCTGCTGGGTGACCTTGGGTTAGTCACACTTCTTTGAAGTCTCTCAGCCCCACTCACCTTACAGAGTGTTTGTTGTGGGGGAGGAAGGGAAAGGAGAATGTTAGCCGCTTTGAGACTCCTTAAAGGGAGTGAAAGGCGGGATATCAAAACCAAACTCTTCTTCTTCTTCTTCTTCTTCTTCTTCTTCTTCTTCTTCTTCTTCTTCTTCTTCTTCTTCTTCTTCTGTAGCCTAGATAAAATATGGAATATTTCTAAGGCTTTGCCCACTGGAACCAATTGGTCTTTGGAATGACTTGGTCAAGACCAGTGGGTTAGAACCTCTATAAGGGATGATAAATCCCTAGCTTCTGGTTCTGTATTTCAAGAGTTCAACAATGCTAAGAGCATGGCAGGAGAGGTTAAAGGGGATTAAAAAGAGCTTTTATGTTAGTAAAAAGTGAATCAACTTTCCTAATGGTCGTGCCTTTCCTTGCAATTCTTCCTTCAATGTACTTGAACAAAACACCATTCCTTTGCTAGAAGAAGATAGATTTCTCTATTAATTTGCATGGCAATTTGTGTTTTATTATTATTATTAAATACAGTAAGCCACTTATTACGAGGTCATTTTAAAAGAGGAAGAAATGGAAGAATTGTGCTGGAATTTCTCCATTGCATGAATATTATGGATTATTAAACTATCCCTTAATTAAGCATTATTAGCAGTAAGCTGCGGACTGAAACACATTCATATAAAGACCAAAGTAGACACGGCTGTCACAGTGACTAGCACTAGGAATGTAGGAGGAATCCATTAAAAACATGGATTGTGGTGGTTTCAATACCCAGTCAACATTTGCTTGCATCGAACCATCTTTTGTATTGAGTACCCACTGGTATCCAAGCTGCTCATACATTCCTGGGATTTTTTAAAAGCCTGATTCATTATACACAAAAGTATACACACAGTATTTTACATATATAATAATTATAAAAGTATAAAACCCCAGGCCATACAATCTTTCTATAACACAATTCCATGAATGCATTAATAGATACATATTTTTATATCATTATATGCCTTGGTGTATGTGTCAATTTTTTCCACTGGTATCTTTAGGGAACTTGGAAATAGAAGTGCATTTATTATACATATATTATACATATTAAATTAAATTATACATGTAACAAGTTAGTGTTGCGGTTTGCGAATGTTCTTTTGGAAAACGAACATCCGATGGGGCTTCCGCGGCTTCTGATTGGTTGGCTGCAGGAGCTTCCTGCAGCCAATCAGAAGCCGCAATTTGGTTTTCAAACATTTTGGAAGTTGAACGAACTTCCGGAATGGATTCCGTTCGACTTCCAAGGTACGACTGTATAGGATTGCCTTATGTCCAGAATTTCCCAAACATTGCCAGTATTCAGCCCTCATAAAACAGCATCTGGGCAGAAAATGCTGAAATGTCTGGGAAAATCCTATGACAATGTGATGATATTTTAAGTGAAATCAGGGAAGTGGGGGCTTCCTTCCTTTGTTCTAAGACCTCAAAATTTGTACTCATACTAAATTGTTGTGTCTAATGTAGATTACTTCCATCTTTGTACTTTTTTACACCATTTTTCTTTTTCTTTAACCCTGTAAAGCACCATTCGTTACATACCGATATACTTAATCCAGAGCAATGTTTTTTCATATACAGTGGTACCTCAGGTTACATACGCTTCAGGTTACATATGCTTCAGGTTACAGACTCCATTAACCCAGAAATAGTGCTTCAGGTTAAGAACTTTACTTCAGGATGAGAACAGAAATCGGGTTCTGGTAGCACAGCAGCAGCGGGAGGCCCCATTAGCTAAAGTGGTGCTTCAGGTTAAGAACAGTTTCAGGTTAAGAACAAACCTCCGGAACGAATTAAGTACTTAACCTGAGGTACCACTGTACTCTTTAGCACATCCCCATTCTTTTAATAATTTCTGGTCCGATTGTCCCCTTATGAGTGCTTTGCATATATTCTTCTTTAGCTCTGTGTTCTGCAAGGAAAATCTTTTTGAATAATTCAACAAGTGTTTTGACTTTGTATTGCACATGATCTGGCTTCCTAGCTGCAGTTGAGTTACTCTGCCAACACCTTTGGCCTATTCTAGCTATGGAAGGGTGGCATTAAATGGTGGCAAAAGCAACGTCACCCGAGAACAGATTTCGGAAGGGAGGCTCATTCTTTGCCAGAGCCTCAAGGCTTTCCCCCTGTTGCTGGAAGCCGACGATAATCTTTATCCCCTCTCTGTTCATTCCGTCTTCTATATATTTCAGTTGCAGCGCTGCGAACATCCTGTCAGCTTAGTTTTGTAGTAGGAGCAGCCTTTTTGCAAATCTCCCTTTGATTTATTTTGAAACATGTTTTTCCTGGATCTTGCTCTTAGGAGAGACATTTGAACAAAAGAGTGGGGGGGGGGAATCCTTTACACCTGCAGGTTCCCAAGATCTCTAACTGGGGATTCCTTTCCCCCAGCTACCTGCACTGTTATTACTGACCGGGTTGCCATAGCAATGTGTGCTCTATCTTTCTTGCCTCCAATTACTACAGCTGATGAACACAGTAATTATCATAGCTTCCTAAGGTGCACTTAAAATAGCAAAGACAAGGCCATGAGAGAATATATTCTCTCTCTCTCTCTCTCTCTCTCTCTCTCTCTCTCTTTCTGGGAAAGTTCAGCTTGTCTTCTGCAGTTATGGATAAAATGGCTTTGGCTGCTCGGGATAAAGGTTACACGGGGACAATATACGCCAGTAGACCCCAAAAAAGGGAAAGGAAACATTAGCAATAGCACAAGGTGATTGATATGCTAGTGGGTTAAATCCTGGTAATGATGTTCTCTCCACATTTTGGAAGGCACAAGAGAGCAGGCTTGAATGGATCGTCAGCTCGTCTTCCCGGGCAAAATAGCATCATTGGGGAGAGCCTGTGATACTGGGGTTACACTGGGATTAAACAAGAACACATCCACCCAGCGATGTACACCTTCCAGGCAGGGCCAGTGTTCTAGCTCCCCAGTAGGTGGGCTGCAAGGATGTGGGGAGGTCATGTTGCTAACGATGCACTGGTAAAGCCAATCCAATGTTTCCGGCCAGTGTGATTGCTCTGTGCCAATCTCCCTGCTGCCTCTTCCCTCCCAATAATAATAATAATAATAATAATAATAATAATAATAATAATTTATACCCAGCCCAGCTGGGTTTCCCCAGCCACTCTGGGTGGCTTCCAACAGAATATTAAACAGAATAAAAGCAACAACAGTCCTCCTGGCAGGAAGCTAGCCATTTCCACCTTCCACAGCTCAAGCCCATCTGCATTGCTACCTTCCAATTCTTCCTGTGCAACCCTAGATCCGTCTATTTGGAAATAAGTCTTGTTGAGTTCAATTGAGTTTGGCCCGAGGCAAGAAGATACAGAAGTGTACCCATAAAGACTTTTTTCTTCCATATAGCCTGAGGCCTGATCCAAACATGGGCATGGTGTACTCAAGTACTTTGATACCATATCTGAGGTAGTTTGATTTGAGCTGCGCTTCTGGTTTTCAAAAGTCTCTGACGAGTTTCTAACTCTTGTGCTCCCATGAACAGTGGTACCTCGGATTAAGAACTTAATTCATTTCGGAGGTCCGTTCTTAACCTGAAACGGTTCTTAACCTGAGGTACCACTTTAGCTAATGGGGCCTCCTGCTGCTGCCACATGATTTCTGTTCTCATCCTGAAGCAAAGTTCTTAACACAAGGTACTATTTCTGGGTTAGCCAAGTCTGTAACTTGAAGCGTCTGTAACCTGAAGCGTCTGGAACCCGAGGTACCACTGTATATATCTGAAAGCACTCTAAAGAACCAGAAACAAAGAAGTAAATAAAGGCTGAGCTTCATGAGCTTTGTTTTATCCCAAAAACAAACCCAATAACCATGTTTTCTAACACAATAGATGACTATTTTTCCAAAGACTAATAGAAGGTTTCCATGTTTGACAGTAATACAGGTATCCTCCTTCCCAGTGCATTGACTGTAATCCCTTCCTCATTTTTGGAAATGTTATGTACTGAGTTAAATAGGATCCAAACTGCAGCAGTCTGATTGGTCCTAGAACAATAGGATCCAAATTGCAGCAGTCTGATTGGTCCTAGAACAATAGGATTCAGAATGCAGCAGTCTGATTGGTCCTAGAACAATGCAGCAGTATGATTGGTTGGCAGGAACCACCCAATCATGCTCCAGATATAAGTGAATCCACAACCTGATTGGCTTACAGTAGAATTCCAGAATTAGCCAATCATGTGCAGCCCATTGTGTAAATAATGTATATAAAGCAGATACTTTGAGGGGACTTTCATTCATTCCTCCTCATCTCTATGAGCTGAATAAAGAGCATGGAATCACTTTGCGACTCTGAGTATATTTCAGGAAACATAAGAAGTTATCTGATACCTAGTCAGGTTTCTGTCCTATCTAGCTCAGCATCATCTAAAAGAATAAGAATAATAATAATTTTATTATTTATACCCTGCCCATCTGGCTGGGTTTCTCCAGGCACTCTGGGCGGCTTCCAGCAAAATATAATAATAATAATATGTCATACATAAAAAACTTTCTGATACATAGCTGCTTTCACATGTCTTCTACAAGTTGTGTAGTTCTTTATCTCCTTGACATCTGATGGAAAGGCGTTCCACAGGGCACAGCCTCTGCTATGCTGTTTTCCTGGCAGTGGATTCCTGTTGCTTATTGGCAGGAAGAGGGGGAACACCAGATTTATTCCAGAAGTGGGTTTGCATCAAATCTATCTCACTGTCACCTGCCCCTCTCAGGCAGAGGGCCTTCTCGGTAGTGGCATCCACCCTGTGGAACACCCTCCCATCAAGGAAAGAAACAACTATCAGACTTTCAGAAGACATCTGAAGGCAGCCCTGCATAGGGAAGTTTTAAATGTTTGATGTTTAATGTGTTTTTAATATTCTGTTGGGAGCTGCCCAGAATGGCTGGGGAAACCCAGCCAGATGGGTGGGGTATAAATAATACATCATCATCATCATCATCATCATCATCATCATCATTGACATTTCTTGACAAGAGTGTCTTGATAATCCTCCTCAGGGAGAGCTGAGGGATGCAACCTATTGCCAGGTTCAAGACTCATCAATTAGGAAAGTTTGCTGCCTTCTTCATTGTCTCAGTTCCTTCTGTTCCTCTTAACCTGTCCATGTAGAATTGGAAAAGAAGGCTTATATGCAGGTAAATGGTAGAATGTAAAGGACCCGTGGATGGCTGAGTCCAGTCAAAGGCGACTATGGGGTGTGGTGCTCATCTCGCTTTTCTGGCCGAGGGAGCCAGCGTTTGTCCACAGACAGCTTTCCAGGTCATTTGGCCAGCAAGACTAAACCGCTTCTGGTACATGGAGGACTGTGACGGAAGCCAGAGTGCACAGAAAATCCATTTACCTTCCCACCACAGCTTTACCTATTTATCTACTTGCACTGGTGTGCTTTTGAACTGCTAGGTTGGCAGAAGCTGGGACAGAGCAACAGCAGCTCACCACCATAGAGCAGATTCGAACTGCCAACCTTCCGATCGGCAAACCCAAGAGGCTCAGCGGTTTAGACCACATTAAAAGTGGCATATTGAGTTATTCTGGATGCCACTGCCCATTACATGAGTATTTGTGATGTACCAGGAACGTCCTCAGGAGCGGTTCTATCTAATCAACCAGCTGAGGTAATTTACAATGTGGGCATAGCATGGCCGTAGTACGTCTATTGAATCAGCAAGTAGCCTTTGAACGCTTTGTTTTGCAATTCTAGTTACTTCAAATTAGAGGCATTTGCATGGCCGACCGAGATATGAGAGCCAGAGCCCCTGACATGGATTCAGGGAGCCGGTTTGATGGCTTGATGCATGAGTAGGCACCAAATTCAATTGTGGGGTGGCAGCCTGACCTTTGTAATGTGCTCTGAGAGAACATATGATTGCTGTCTGCACTTCAGAGCCACTGCTGTATGCTAATGTGAAACCAAAGAAGTTCTTCTCTCTCTCTCCCTAAACACTTGCTTTCATATCCAGTGCATAATTCATAGCTGCTCAGTGTTGGCTTCAACATAAGCACTGCCTAGTCTCTTGCTTGTTCATTAAGAGACACTATCAAAGCTGCAAGCCATTCATTTCTCTCTCTTTTTGTGAAAATAATAATAATAACATTTGACCACTTCCTCAATAAGGTGAGATTACTCGTAGGCTGAACATTTCTAGCAACAGCCACAGGCAAGGAGCTGGCTGTTTGAAATTAAAGGAAGACCATGATGTTGGTAAAACTATTAGACTTGGTGCTGTCAGAATGAATTTGCTCTAATCTGTGATTCTTTCCAGTGTCAGTCTTAAAGTAACCATGTTAGAAATAATTGCCTGAATTAGATTAGCCACGTCCTTTTCAAATGTATGTGTGCTTTCTTTCCAGCTTTAACATGGCCATATATTCTCTTTCTTTGGCTCTTATCAATAGTTCATTCAATAATCTAGCAACTAAATTAGATGAAAGAATTCACTAATAAAACTTTGTGAATGGAGGTCAGTTTAATTCCTGTGTAAGGAAAGCTTACCTGACCTTTAAAAGCTTACTTCCTCCCCCCAAAAAATAGCTTCTCCCACTCCTAGTGATTCAGAAAAATTGTGGTTTATACATGAGCTGTCAGCCTAAGCTGCCATGAATTATGGATTTTAGAGCTCATTAGGTGAGAGACAACATTTTAGAAAGTTATTAGAATAAGGCCCAAATCACAGTGAATGATTTTTCCATATGGTTTTTGTAAGATGAAGCAGTATTTTGAAAGACCCCTGTGGATTGCCATCATTATTTAGGTTTAAAGTGTACATTGAATCTGTACGCATTAAAACACACAGAGTGAGAGAGATTCACATTGAAAAATTGTAAAGAAAGCTTCTGGTTATTTTTACACCTCAATTATGTAAACTGTGTTTCAGTCAGAGACTAACTATATTCAACCATAGTATTTATTGCTTGATATATTCTGAATGATGTTTTATTTCATTGGCTTTTGTGGTGATATTGAAGGTGTCATCTGAGTCAAAAAGGTTCCAGGAAATAGAAGGAAATATAATTCAGATTACCTCTTAATGTCTCTCTATACATTCATTTCTGTGCCTGCACGTTAAAATAAGAGTACCACTGTGTCCGTCCCATCTCAGAATAAAATGTAGAGATGGAAGAACTATCCAGAATGTAAATACATTTCCATGAGAAGAGACTCCTAAAATTTTTAGGATGGCTTATTAAGATGAAAAGGGAACCTCTTAACTGGGGTCTAATAGCAGTCTATAAAATCAGGAGAAAGTGAAGAGATAACTATTTCTGTTTGTAACACAAGAGAGAATTTTCACTTGCTTGAAAAACAACAGATATAAAACATGGAAATAGTTTTTATCTTTCTTTCCATAGAGCTTATCAGGGGGTTCCCTTGAGCATGGTCCAAAGGCTCTAAAGGTAAAGGACCCCTGACAGTTAAGTCCAGTCGTGAACAACTCTGAGGTTGCGGTGCTCATCTCGCTTTACTGGCCGAGGGAGCCGATGTTTGTCTGCAGACAGTTTTTCTGGGTCATGTGGCCAGCATAACTAAGCCTCTTCTGGCAAAAACAGAGCAGCGAATGGAAACACCATTTACCTTCCTGCCAGAGCAGTACCTATTTATCTACTTGCACTTTGACATGCTTTCGAACTGCTAGGTTGGCAGGAGCTGGGACCGAGCAACGGAAGCTCACCCCGTTGCGGGGATTCGAATCGCCAACCTTCCGATCGGCAAACCCTAAGCTCAGTGGTTTAGACCACAGCGCCACCTGCATCCCGCTCTAGCTGGTGCCAAATAATGTGTCGAGACTGTTGATGGGGACAGACGATTGCCAACACATAACTCTGGTACTCAAAAGTCTTTCCATATGCTTCCAGGCCATGTTCAAGATTCCTGTACAGTAGTACCTCTGGTTAAGTACTTAATTCATTCCGGAGGTCTGTTCTTAACCTGAAACTGTTCTTAACCTGAAGCACCACTTTAGCTAATGGGGCCTCCTGCTGCCACCGTGCCGCCGGAGCACAATTTCTGTTCTCATCCTGAAGCAAAGTTCGTAACCTGAAACACTATTTCTGGGTTAGCGGAGTCTGTAACCTGAAGCATCTGTAACCTGAAGTGGTACAGTGGTACCTCGGGTTACATACGCTTCAGGTTACATATGCTTCAGGTTACAGACTCCGCTAACCCAGTGGTGCGGCAGCAGTGGGAGGCCCCATTAGCTAAACTGGTGCTTCAGGTTAAGAACAGACCTCTGGAATGAATTAAGTACTTAACCTGAGGTACCACTGTAATTTAAAGCCATTTAGGGCTTTAGGGGTCTGGCTTTAGAGAATGGAGATGAGTTGTGAGAGCATGTGCAACCTTCAATATCCAGTGTTGGCCATGCTCAGAACAGATCAGTTGAAATCAATGTGCTGAGGTAACTTCAGTCCATTTCAGTGAGTCGACTTAGTTGGGTATCACACCCATGTGTATTACCTCTGAAGCTCTGCTGCTGCTAAGTGCCACCTTTCTCTGGTTCTATAAAACAATAACAGCACGTTATTCAGGTTACATTCTTCTGAAGCAACAATCTTATAAAACTTAGCCACAAAAGCTGTAAACGTCTCCGACAGCCAGTTTAGCTCTGGAAGAACATTCTGTTTTGTTTGCTAGTGTCACTTTTCACACATAACCACAAGATCTCCTGGGAAGCCCTTGATCTCCATGTTTTCTGCAAACATGAGCTGACCCTATCAAGGGCTTATAACAAAAAAAATAATAATCTACTCAGGTAAATTAACGACTTGAGTAACATTAGTGCTGTGTTGGCTCACGTGTCATCGCAAAACACCGAAGAGTTGAACTTGCAAGCGCACCAGGCAATAAGGAAGTGGGAGATTTCTGTATTTCAAGGAGGTTTTTATGCATGGAAATTACACCTTTCGCGAGGTTCTCATGAAATGCTAGTGAAGATGAAACCCCACTCCAAGCCAAAAAAACGTTTCTTAAAAGAAAGGTGATCCATTATGCTTCTCTTATGGTTTGGCAACAACAGAAGGATCAGCCTTCCTTCCCAAATAAAAGCTGGGAAGCGGATATATTTAGTGTGGGATTTGAAGAACCTGGGTTGGAGAAAGGTATCAGATAGCCACCTTATCTGCAAAATACTCGGATATCAGTTCTTAACTTACCTGAGATAAAGAAAAGGAAGGAAGGAATTCCACATTCTTTGTAACTTGTTGACTAGATAGGAGTGTCTTAAAGGTTGGCATGTGCCAAATATTCACCACTTTTATTTCAGGTGAAAAATAGATTTATTTATTTATTTTGAGGTAGAAGTTTTCCTTCCTTCCTTCCTTCTTCCTCCCTCCCCCCTTTTCTCCAGACATCCTTTTCATTGTGTACATACAGTGGTTTGCGCTCATGATGGTTATACTCACTTTCAATGATATTTGTACCTGGAAACGTTTTGGGGTAGGCTTAACTGCTTCATTTCCTTTTTTTAAAAAAATAATATTTATTAAAAATTTAAAGATTACAGGGGGAAAAAAGAGTGGAAAAAAAGAAAAGAATAAACAATAAAAATCAATACCTTACAATACATAAAAAACAAAAAACAAAAAACACAATACATCAAAACACGAACAAAAACAAAAACAATTAAAAACACATCCAATATTTATCATTATCTTTCATTAACTTATTTCCTTGACCTCCTCCCACCTCCCTTTTTTGTATTCTAGTTATTAATTATTTCAGCAAATCCTTTCCATCTTCCACTGCTTTCTGTCATTTAATTATCTTAATTTATATTAGCGTTATCTTACCATAAAAACCCTAAAGCTTATTTGTACTTAACTCCTTATAATGTTTCTACTAAAGCCATGTAATTTCATTCCAGCATTTTCCTAACATGCATTAATTTTACATATTTCTCTAAATAATTCTTTTTTTAAAAAAAATTCCAATCTTCCTCCACCATCTCTTCTCCCTGGTCTCGGATTCTGTCAGTCCTTTCTATCAGTTCCATATAGTCCATCAACCTGGTGATCTTCTGTCCGAGGCTCTTAGCTCTATTCCATGTCCCTTCTGCAGATCTTCTTCATATTTATGCATATTAACTGCTTCATTTCCAATCAGTGCATGTCCTGTAACTTGCTGCTGATATTCTGTAAATTTTCATATTGTAAGTTCCCCAAGGTTTATTAATTTGTTATTTTAAAAGATTTATATCACACTTAAAACAAGAGGTTTGCGTGAAACGGTATAAAATACTCATTTAAAATAGTGATAAAAATGGTCATTGGAACAGTAGACATAAAACGATCAAACTACAGAGAAAATCAACAAATTTGAAAAATGAATGTGCATAATAAAATTACAGTTAAAGGCAAGATTGTGGTTATCAATAACCATGCTCTTAGCAGTTAAAGGCCTGTTTGAGGAAGAATATAAATAGTGAAACATTGCCAAATAAGAAAAGAGCTGAAATGTGCTTTCCAAAGATGTTTCTGATATGTGTGGTTCTTTCTCCTCCAAGACAATGGGATGCTGTTGTAAAGCACAGAGCACTGTGGGATTTGAACCCATGGCCAAACTGCTGTGCTACAGTGTCAGGGCTACAGGTCAGCCTGGAGAATCAGAGATGAGCAGTGAAGTTGATTCTTTACTCAAGAAAACAGAATACAGAGACTGGCCCCAGTGAAGCAGTTGCCAGAACTGATGGTCTGGGCCTCCTACTTCCTTCTAAGTCTCCTCGCCATCTGACTGTTTCCCCCACAGTCTTAAACTTTGCTCGGTAGCCCCCCCAAAAAAACCTCTGGGCTCGTTGTTGTGCTACACACAAAAGTCTCTGAGTCCTTCACTGCCGAGAAGGCCCTCTGCCTAACCAGCAGCCTCTGTAGCCTCACTTCTCGCAGTGAGAGAACCGCTAGAAGGCCCTCAGAGCTGGACCTCAGTGTCCAGGCAGAACGATGGTGATGGAGAGGCTCCTTCAGGTATCCTGGGCCCAGGCCGTTTAGGGCTTTGAACTGTAGGACCAGCAGGTTCCTGTTGCAGCCTCATCCCCCAGCTCCTTCTCAGCTTCCTGTCCTGCATCTGCAGTGCTTTCTGTGTCTTCTTCCTCTCTCACACTCAAGCCTGTGGCTTGTTCAGCATGCAACCATTGTGCCCCCCCACCTTCATCCTCTGACCTGTCCTCCATGTTCCACCCACCCTGGCTCTCAGCCTTCCTCTTCTGAGGCTTCCCTAGGTAGGCTTCTCCAGGTAGAGTGTCCCACCACTCTTCATAGTCCAGCCAGTCCCTGACATACAACAAAGGTGTGCTGTGGCACCACAGAGTACCAGAAAATAGCATAGATGTGGTGGATTTGTTTGTTTGTTTGTTTGTTTGTTTATATTTCATTTCATTTCATTTCTATACCATCCTATACCCGAAGGTCTCAGGACAGTTCACATAAAATATAAAATACAGTGGTACCTTGGGTTACATACACTTCAGGTTACATACACTTCAGGTTACAGACTCCGCTAACCCAGAAATAGTACCTCGGGTTAAAAACTTTGCTTCAGGATGAGAACAGAAATCGTGCTCCGGCGGCACAGCAGCAGCAGGAGGCCCCATTAGCTAAAGTGGTGCTTCAGGTTAAGAATAGTTTCAGGTTAAAAACGGACCTCCGGAACGAATTAAGTACTTAACCTGAGGTACCACTGTACTTAAAAAAGTAAAGGACCCCTGACAGTGAAGTCCAGTTGTGAACGACTCTGGGGTTGCGGCTCCCGTTGTTCAGTCCCAGCTCCTGCCAACATAGCACTTCGAAAGCACGTCAAAGTGCAAGTAGATAAAAAGGTACCGCTCCGGTGGGAAGGTAAACGGCGTTTCCATGAGCTGCTCTGGTTTCGCCAGAAGTGGCGTAGTCATGCCAGCCACATGTCCTGGAAAAACTGCCTGTGGAAAAATGTTGGTTCCCTTGGCCTGTAAACCGTGTCTTTATTCTCTACATTTGTGGGAGGGGGCGGGAATTGCCACGCAAGCTGTATCTGCAGCCATCAGGAGCAGAGCCAATCCTAATTTGCATGCACAATAATTAGTTGGTACAGTCCTTAGAGTACAGACTGCACCACCTCAATTTTCACATTTGGTGGTTGTTGAAACAGGCCATTTCAAAAACTGTAGCTCTTGTAAGAAAAGAAAAAAACTGAGTGAAAACTAGCTTTTCGCCTGACATGTACATTTTCCAGATGGGAACATCTTAACACAAATTACCAATGTGAACACTAATGCAGTCCCACCCCCACTCCGAGAGGACTGTGCCACCGTATCATTGCATCTATTAAGTCGCTGAAAACATTTATTATTATTATTATTATTATTATTATTATTATTATTATTATTATTTATTTGTACCCCAACCATCTGGCTGGGCCTCTCCAGCTACTCTGGGAGGCTTCCAACAAAGATTAAAAATACATTAAAATGTCACACATTAAAAACTTCCCTGAACAGGGCTGCCTTCAGATGACTTCTAAATGCCAGGTAGTTGTTTATCTCTTTGACATCTGATGGGAGGGCGTTCCACAGGGTGGGTGCCATCACCGAGAAGGCCCTTTGCCTGGTTCTCTGTAACCTCACTTCTTGCAGTGAGGGAACCTCAAGAAGACCCTCGGTGCTGGACCTCAGTGTCCAGGCAGAATGATGGCGGTGGAGATGCTCCTTCAGGTATACTGGGCTGAAGCCGCTTAGGGCTTTAAAGGTCAACACCAACAGTTTGAATTGTGCTTGGAAACGTAATTGGCATCTCCAGGAAGACCTGGGGAGGACTCCTGCCTGAAAGTGAAACACAGGACAGTTAAGGAGCCAATGTAGGTCTCTCAGGTGTTATGTCTCGGCAGCCGCCCCCAGTCACCAGTCTAGCTGCCACATTCTGGGTTAGTTGCAGTTTCCAGGTCACCTTCAAAGGGAGCCCCACGTAGAGTGCATTGCAGTAGTCCAAGCGGGAGATAACTAGAGCATGCACCACTCTGATGAGACAGTCCGCGGGCAGGTAGGGTCTCAGCCTGCGTACCAGAGCTGCCTTGAACACAGAACTGACCTGCACCTCCATGGAAAGTTGTGAGTCCAAAATGACTCCCAGGCTGCGCACCTGGTCCTTCAGGGGCACAGTTACCCCATTCAGGACCAGGGAGTCATCCACACCCACCCACCTCCTGTCCCCCAAGAACAGTACTTCTGTCTTGACAGGATTCAACCTCAATCCATTAGCCGTTGTCCATATAAACGACTAACTCCTTGATAACTCAAATACTGTCATGCATGGGGGGGGGGGGGATGTTCCTACTTTAATTGCAGAAGTGAAGATTTAAAACAAACAAAGAGGAAGGGATTCTAATGGACTCCAAGATACTTTTAATCTGCGGCATATTTTATTGACTTGCATTTTAAATGTTAGGCTGTTCCCTGTGTCCTCGTATGACTTTTGGCTCAAGCAAAATTAACTCCAGAAGCGAAGGATATGCCTGCTGAGATCACTTCCTGCTCCAGTCTGTTTCTTGGCTGGGAAACTAGCTTTGCTTGTTCATGCTGGAAAACATTTACAATGGAGAGGTTGTAGTGTACTGGCAGTGTTACTCTAGGACATGAACACAAATATAAATAGCCATTTGAATACTGTTAGGCTGTGTGATAGGAGTCTGCAGAATTGGCCCAGGAAAGCCAAACCACTTCATAATTTGTATATAAATCCCCCACTCCCTGTGTCCAAACTCCATGTTATGATTACTGTACTGTAACTAATATTATTGGAAGTGGTTCACGTACCAAGGAGGGAATACCACCATCCGAATCTTCGGAAGAAAGCCAACTTTCTGCTCTCTTAAAGTCGCCGAATCCTAAACCATGCAAATAACACGGGTGCATTTTATGGAACAATGTCGATCCTTTCTGAAAGCAACCATTGATTTAAGATCTCCACCCTGGCAGAAGCTTTACATTTCAAATTCTTCTGCTCTTTGCCTCTCCCCTTTGGAGCTGAGCACCGACTTGGCCCTAAGTTCGGTCTGTGCGGGGAAACCCTCTATGGCAAAGCAAGGCTGCACATACAAACAAACCATTGGGAGACTGACTGAGGCAAATTCAAGGTGCTCTTTAAACACATCCACTTATCCAGCTCTGATGCAAGCTCTGTTTTCTTTTAATGGTTCTTTTGGTGGGTTGAGATGGGGCAGGGAAGTTCCAGCTGTAGAAAGAGTCCATACTCAATTTGCTTATTTATTTATTTAATAATAATAATAATAATAATAATAATAATAATAATAATAATAATTTATTATTTATACGCCTCCCATCTGGCTGAGTCTCCCCAGCCACTCTGGGCGGCTCCCAATCAAGTGTTAAAAATATTTAAATATTTTTTTAAAAAAGTACAGCGTTAAATATTAAAAACTTCCCTAAACAGGGCTGCCTTCAGATGTCTTTTAATGATAGGTTAGCTGCTTATTCCCTTCACATCTGATGGGAGAGCATTCCACAGTTTTGCAGTCCTGAGCTGTTATTCTCCCATTGGACAACCCAAGCCTTCTAAATCATAAAAGGTAAAGGTACCCCTGACCGTTAGGTCTAGTCATGGATGACTCTGCAGTTGCGGCGCTCATCTCGCTCTATAGGCCGAGGGAGCCGGCGTTTGTCCACAGACAGCTTCCGGGTCATGTGGCCAGCATGATTAAGCCGCTTCTGGCAAACCAGAGCAGTGTGCAGAAAGGCCGTTTACCTTCCCGTCAGAGCGGTACCTATTTATCTACTTGCACTGTGACATGCTTTTGAACTGCTTAGGTGGGCAGGAGCTGGGACAGAGCAATGGGAGCTCACCCCGTCATGGAGATTCGAACCACTGACCTTCCGATCGGCAAGCCCCAGGCTCTATGATTTAGACCCACAGCGCCACCCGCATCCCACTTATAAATCATACTCTCAAGTAAAGATGGATAAATACAGTTAAACTTCATATATATACAGTGTGTGTGTGTTTGTGTGTGGTTTTTTAGATTAAAAAATTACAGTCACCTATCCAACATGCAACATAGAAACAAGATTCCAAGGAATCTCATGGACTTCCCTCCTCCCCTTTGTGGATCCTACTGTTAATCATTTCCTCCTGCATCTTTTATAATAATCCAAATCTTTTACCTCTCCATTGTGTCCAAAATTCACCATTAAACTACAAGTGTTATTCCAATGGTCTCCAAGATAAATTATAAAAAAAATTCCCATTCCTTATTAAAACCAGCAGCGTGGTGTAGTGGTTAAGAGCGGTAGAGTCGTAATCTGGGGGAACCGGGTTCGCGTCTCCGCTCCTCCACATGCAGGTGCTGGGTGACCTTGGGCTAGTCACACTTCTCTGAAGTCTCTCAGCCCCACTCACTTCACAGAGTGTTTGTTGTGGGGGAGGAATGGAAAGGAGAATGTTAGCCGCTTTGAGACTCCTTCGGGTAGTGATAAAGCGGGATATCAAATCCAAACTACCCTTCTTCTTCTTCTTCTTCTTCTTCTTCTTCTTCTTCTTCTTCTTCTTCTTCTTCCTGGTTTCTGATTCTTCCAGTCATTTTTAGCCATTTTGGCATAATCCATCAACTTGATCTGCCATTCTTTTCTGGTAGGGACTTTATCTCCTTTCCATCTCTGGGCCAATAACATCCGCACAGCTATGGTCACATACATAAATAGTCATTTCTGCTCCTTTGGGATTTTGGCACCGCATTCCTCATAAGCTGTGCCACATTTGGACAGAAGTAGTTCGCTAAGGATCAAGGCGGCAGGCCAATCAGGGCTATGCGGCTGCAGTGGCAGGAGCAATGGACTCTTTGCATCCACGTGGCCCCATCTTTCATGCCTTCTCACTCCTTTTCCTCCTGGTAAGTGGAAGCAACAGCCCTGCAGGGTAGTGCACCTTCTGCCTTTAGAACCTTCTGAATCGTGTCCAAACGATGCTGCATTAATCTTTCCCAGTTTCCCCACTGAACCCAAAGGAACCCATTCCTTAGATCCTTGCTTGGATAGGTAGCTGTAACCCACCCCCCAACACACACACACACACACACTTTAATCATTAGCCTAAATTACTATGCAGCTGGGAAATTAATACACTTTTAACTAGTTTGAACTGGTGGGAATTTTAGGAGGGTGCCATTTAAGGCTCAGTAATATATATGCTTTATTGGCTAGTAGCAGTTTGGTTAATTATTTTTTATTTGCCAGTTATTTCTGTTAGTTCATTATTTTTATTTGCCAGTTATTACTTTTAGTTGGTTATTTTTATTTGCCAATTATTTCTGTTCGCTAATTATTCTTGTGTAATTGCTGCCATCTTTATATCCCTTTGTAATGCAAAGTCGCTTAGTTCCTATTGTTTCTCAGGTTTTGCTCATTTCTCCCTCGTTCTATCGTTCTATCGTTCTATCGTTCTACGTATCTCACATTTTACTTTCCCCTTACAGTAGTACCTCGGGTTAAGAACTTAATTCGTTCCATAGGTCCGTTCTTAACCTGAAACTGTTCTTAACCTGAGACACCACTTTAGCTAATGGGGCTTCCTGCTGCCGCTGCACCGCCGGAACACGATTTCTGTTCTCATCCTGAAGAAAAGTTCTTAACCCAAGGTACTATTTCTGGGTTAGCGGAGTCTCAGGTTAAGAACGAACCTCCAGAACGAATTAAGTACTTAACCAGAGGTACCACTGTATTCTTATTTTTATTCTTATTATGGCTTCCTGGGGGCTCAGGGAGCAGAGCAGTGGAGTCACAATGCTCACTTCCCAGTTGGTGGGTTGCTGTTGCTTAATGGGAAAGAGGTACAGATAGGTGGGGCCCTGGCAAATGCCCTGGCAAGAGTGCTGGAAAGCTTTGCCAATGTGTTTGCACCACACCAGCCAGCCCACCCCAATCCCACCCTCTTATTGGAGGCAAGCTAGTATAGCAAAAAGGTAAAGTAAAGGTAAAGGACCCCTGGACAGTTGAGTCCAGTCAAAGGCGACTATTGGGTTGTGGCGCTCATCTTGCTTTCAGGTTGAGGAAATAGGCGTTTTTTCCACAGACAGCTTTCCGGGTCATGTGGCCAGCAGGACTAAACCACTTCTGGCACAACGGGACACCGTGACGGAAGCCAGAGTGCACAGAAATGCCATTTGCCAGCCCGCCATAGTGGTACCTATTTATCTACTTGCACTGGTGTGCTTTAGAACTGCTGCCATTCCACCCAGCAAGCAGCTTCGGTTTGCACCCGTCTGCATTTTTTCTATGCCTGAACTGCTAAGAGCAGCATCTCATTGGGAGAAGTGCTAAATCTGATGGTTAACTAAGGTCTAAACTGCCCCATGATATGCGGTTCAGGTGCGACTCATATAGGAACGTGCGGCAATCTGAACCCTCCATCATCCCTGGCTTAAAGAAAGCCTGATCGTGGTGGGAGATCTCTTTGATTCCCAACTTGAGCGGCATTTCTGCCAGTGGCTCTGGAGCTTCGTGAGTTTGGAAGGGCATACTTTCTTCTGGCAAAATGGCTGGGGCATGTCAGCATCTGAACAAACACTGATTTGACCTGAGAAGCAGTGTTCAACCTGATGCCATGAGCTGCATCACTGCAAAAAGGGAAATGAAGTCCATCACCGCGGGGCATTTTGAGTCCCTGACTCAACTTGTCGTAGCCTGTGAAGGTCCTGCTGTTCTCTTCCTGCCATGTTGGGCCACTGAATGTTGATTTAAGGGGAATGGCCACTTGCATGTGCTGTACATCTTTGTTTGTGTTCTGTAAGACACATGGGCAGGTGTGAGAGCCAGTGTGGTGTAGTGGTTAAGAGCGGTAGATTTGTAATCTGGGGAACCGGGTTCGCGTCTCCGCTCCTCCACATGCAGCTGCTGGGTGACCTTGGGCTAGTCACACTTCTCTGAAGTCCCTCAGCCCCACTCACCTCACAGAGTGTTTGTTGTGGGGGAGGAAGGGAAAGGAGAATGAAAGCCGCTTTGAGACTGCTTCGGGTAGTGATAAAGCGGGATATCAAATCCAAACTCTTCTTCTTCTTTGAAACTGCAGAATAAATTGCTTTTCAAAAAATAATTATCCTAGTAATGAGTTTTCAGGCATAAATTCATGCCAATATTCATAGCTGGATGTTGTGTGATTGTCTGTGTAAAGCATGGGTAAGGCCCAGGGGCTGGATCCAGCCCAATCACCTTCTAAATCGGGCCCATGGATGGTCCAGGAATCAGCGTGTTTTTACATGAGTAGAATGTGTCCTTTTATTTAAAATGGATCTCTGGGTTATTTGTGGGGCCTGCCTGGTGTTTTTACATGAGTAGAATCATAGAGTTGGAAGAGACCACAAGGGCCATCGAGTCCAACCCCCTGCCAAGCAGGAAACACCATCAGAGCACTCCTGACATATGGTTGTCAAGCCTCTGCTTAAAGACCTCCAAAGAAGGAGACTCCACCACACTCCTTGGCAGCAAATTCCACTGTCGAACAGCTCTTACTGTCAGGAAGTTCTTCCTAATGTTTAGGTGGAATCTTCTTTCTTGCAGTTTGGATCCATTGCTCCGTGTCCGTTTCTCTGGAGCAGCAGAAAACAACCTTTCTCCCTCCTCTGTGTGACATCCTTTTATATATTTGAACATGGCTATCATATCACCCCTTAACCTCCTCTTCTCCAGGCTAAACATGCCCAGCTCCCTTAGCCGTTCCTCATAAGGCATCGTTTCCAGGCCTTTGACCATTTTGGTTGCCCTCCTCTGGACACGTTCCAGTTTGTCAGTGTCCTTCTTGAACTGTGGTGCCTGGACACAGTACTCCAGGTGAGGTCTGACCAGAGCAGAGTACAGTGGCACTATTACTTCCCTTGATCTAGATGCTATACTCCTATTGATGCAGTATATTTTATTTAATGCATCTCTGGGTTATTTGTGGGACATAGGAATTCGTTCATTTTCCCCCCTCTGGTGAGATAGCAGGACTTCCCTTAGGCAAGAGGTGGCCCGGCAGGCAGATGCTAGGCATATGTAGCTTGTTCCTGCGATCAGACTCGGTGTACCCCCAAATACGCAGGTCAGAAGGGGTAGCAAATCCCCCCCGTTCCTTAATGGATGTCCACACAGTTCTCCGGATTATGCTGCAGATACATAAACTTTTCCAGGCTATGGGTGTCAATGGGAAGAAATACATTAAGTTTCTCTTGGGACAGGATTTGCAGTGATTGGAAATGTACTGCCTCCATAGTACTTGCTACATTACAAGTGTTATTGCAATCCTGCTAACATTTGCATCTGCTTACAGTGGTCTCCAAGATAAATTATAATTCCCCCCCCCCCCATTCTTTTTTAGTTTTGGTCTTCCGGGTTCCTGAGCTTTCTAGTCAGTTTTGCCATTTCGGCATAGTCCAACAGTTCAATTTGTCCTTCTTCTCTAGTACAGACTTTATCTTCTTTCCATTTCTGGGCATAAGGAGTTGTGTTTATCATGCACCTCTTAACCTTCGTGTGACATTATTATGTAATATGGACGTAATATTTCAAAGGAGCATGATTTGCAGTAAGTGCTCCCCTTGCCTCCTGGACGCTGTCCAAATTCACTGCAACAACTTGGGTCAAGTTTACCTGAGGTTACACCCCAGCTTCCCCTATGTGACTCTCACAATGCATCACTTCAGTATTCTTTTAAAAAGAAATGGCTGTGACTTATCAGAGTTCATTCCAGGTGGTCAGAATGACATTGGCTGCAGGCTGGCTGAGAAGTAACCTACAATGTCTCATGCAGCAAGCCGATGTGAGGAGGAAATTCTGTTAGGAACCATCCCTGAGAAGTCAATATGTTAAATTTCAAACTAGGTCAGCCTGACATGGATTGTGATTGCGCATGAGGAGGAATAGAGAAGTTATCTTTGCTCTAAGCATATAAATCGATTGTTCCTTAGAAGGCCTATGGGATACTCTGTTGTTCCTATGGAAGAGTTTTGCATTATGCTCACGGCAAGTTTTCTACAAAGCCACTTCCGAGCTTGAGAGGAGGGGGGGTTGCAGGCCACCCCCTCCCACACATGCAGGGGCTGGTTTTAGCCCCCGCGAGAAGAGGGAATCCCCGGGCGTGTCTGCGACCCGGCCCGCAAAACGGCGGGCAGGGGAGGCGTGGCCTAGCCCATTTTAGGCCGGTGTGCCCGGGGACCGCCCTCTTTGCCCCGTTCCAGCTGCCCAGTTTTCCCATCCCACCCACCCTTTAGGTTAGTTAGCTTTGACCTTGCTATGGACTCCGGTTGGTCACCGCAAGGGGCCTGGTAGGAATTTTTCCAACTTGGCACACTTCCAGCCTTTTGGTTTTTTCGCCTACCTCGTAGCAAACGTCACAACTTCTTCGGTATTGATTGGCGGTTAGGCATTGGCAGGGATTAATTGTTATGCAAATGAAGGGGGGTAGGAAGTGCCATCACCTTCCCCCAATGAAAAGGGTAGTCCGGTAGAGGACTCCGGGGGGCATTGCCCTGTCCGAAACCTAGGGAGGTGAGGGCCTCTGGCACGCCCCCGAGCGGTGACACCCGTGGGATCCTAGTTGGCGCACTTCAACAGGACCCCCATGGCTGGTGGATAACCCTTCCCGGTCCCCATGCCGGGTAGTCGATAGGAGCCAATGCCTAAGGCCAATACCTTCCAATTCCTGTAATCAATAAAGTTGTGGCCTTTTTATGCCCAGTAACCTTAAATAATAGGTCCAGTGTCTTCATTTCACTTGGAGGGAGGGGACTTGCCATGCAACAGGTGTTTCCACATCCACACCTGTGCAAGAGGCACAGCCTGTAGGCCATCCTATAATTTCTCAACCTTCGATCCACTTTAACCAGGGCTGTGTGCTCTCCAAATTTAAATCCTATGTGCCCAGGCAGTCCATTCTGCTACCCATCTGGCTTCTGATATTTCAACAGGCATTGTGGAAATACACATCTTTGCAGCCATGAAGACTAGATACTTCTTTTCTTTTCTTCCAAAACGGAAAGCTGAAATTGTCAAGAAGTTTAAATTCTGTGTTCGGTGCCTCACCTTTTTCTGAGCATCTGCAATTCAAAGCAAAGTTCTGTTCTGAAATCTTCACAGCTGACTATGGCCAAGGGCCAAGCTACACGTTTTCCAGAAACAGCACCTCTGTTACATACTCACAAATGTATGCATCAAATCCATAAGGTTTCTTATTACTCTCATTTCCACTGGCAACCCTCAATAATCCCTCATCCAGCCACATTCATGCGTCCTAACGATGATCCTTAGAAATCAGTGCCAATCAGATGATCAAGAGGAATGCACAAAATTTGGTTATGAGGGCCTTTAAAAATTATCTGATGCGCCTAAATGCAACATGCATGTACAATACGCCAAATAGGATACATGCATGTTTTTAGCAGTATACAACAGGGTAGCCTTCTAGATGTCGTTATACTACAACTCCCATCATCATTCACTATTGGCCATGCTGGAGAGGAACTGCGGTCTAACGACATCCAGAATGCAGTAGAGGGAAGAAGCCTCTGTTAAAGAAGAGGAAGAAGATTGGTAAACTAAACTATTGAACTATACAGGACAAACTAGTTAGCGTAGAACCCAAGACAGAAAGAGGACTTTGAATAATAAAAAAGGGTTAAAGGTTTAATGCTCATCTTTAAAGCTTTGTGTACAGTGGTACCTCTAGTTATGAACTCAATCTGTTCCGGGGTGCCATTGACACCCCAAAAAGTCTACAACTAGAGTGCCGCTTCTGCACGCACACACGGCGTGATAGAGCGCTTCTGCACACACGTGAGGTGCACAGAGCATTTCTGCGCATGTGCGCACAGCGAAACCTGAAAGTATACACTTCTGGGTTTGGCTCATTCATATCCAGAAAAAACACAGATGGAGACTGACGTAACAAGAGGTATGGCTGTATAGATTTTTACATTAGTATAACTTTAAATAACTCAGTTGTATTGAGATGAACAAGGCCTAAAAAAATGGATTATTAAGATTATAAGGCTATAAGGACATGAGTGAACAAGCATTAAACAATGAAACCAATAGGGAGAGGGGAGAGAAGTCAAGCAAATATTTAATATTTTTTTATGATGGGGTTTTTTGTTTTGTTTTTTCTTTATATATTGTTGTTTTAGGTATACACACACACACACACACACACACACACACACAGAATGCAGCAGAGAGGAATGGCAAATTAAACTGTTGGACTACACCGAAATGATGAAACTGACTGGAAAGCTCAGGAACCAGGAAGACCAAAATTTTAGCAAATAATGGGGGGAAATTATAATTTATCTTGGAGACCACTGTAAGCAGATGGAAACATTAGCAGGATTGCAATAACACTTGTAATGTAGCAAATACTATGGAGACAATGGAGTGATATAAAATAAGTATTATTGAAAAAGATACAGTAGGAAAGGTTAATAATAGGGCCCACAGAGGTGAAGGTGAGAAGTTCAGAGGAATCTTTAAATGTGGATGTACAGTGGTACCTCGGGTTAAGAACTTAATTTGTTCTGGAGGTCTGTTCTTAACCTGAAACTGTTCTTAACCTGAAGCACCACTTTAGCTAATGGGGCCCCCCGCTGTCGCTGCCTGATTTCTGTTCTCATCCTGAGGTAAAGTTCTTAACCCGAGGTACTATTTCTGGGTTAGCGGAGTCTGTAACCTGAAGCGGCTGTAACCTGAAGCATCTGTAACCCAAGGTACCACTGTATATGGTTGTATTGTTATAATTTTATACTTGTAAAACCAAATAAAACTTATTTCAGAATGCAGTAGGTTGCCTGCCCCTGCTATAGAAGCTGTAATGGTGGGTTTGTGTTTCTTTTCAAAACTTGAGAGGTGGGATACAAATTATTTTAGCGGCATTCATAAAAGGGGGTGGGGTGGGAGTCTAGGAAATGAATGGTACATTCCCCAACCGCCACTCTCCGAAATCAACAGGAGGATGAAAAGCACTAAGCGATCGCAGGTGTGTAGCTACATTCTTTCCGACGGGTTTCCCCGCCATGTAGTAATCTTTACAGAAATGCTTTGAAGTCTCAGAAATGTGAGATTGCAGCACACAGTACACATACATATTCATATTAAGGTTATGGATCGAAAATGCAGGCTTGATTTAAAGGATGCCAGATGAGTGCTTGAGGAAAATTAGTGGGATGACAACTGTGTGCTGCATGAAAGCCAACTCAAAGAGAAGGTCAGCCCTGCGTGCCTACAGTCTTTCTTTAAAGCTCCACCGATACTCAGCTCTCGCACAGGCTTTTATGCAGTGAATTAAAACATCTGTCTGGTATTTCTAAGGATCTGGAAAGCAAATGGAAATAAGATACCACATCCCAGGCTTTTGATCTGACTTTTATTAATTGCAGATCAGAAAGCAAAGTAACAATCCAGGTGGGATTGTCTCGGTATGACTTTTCCAGCCCAAATTCCGAGCTGCAATATACCGTATTTTTCGCTCTATAACACGCACCAGACCATAACACGCATGTAGTTTTTAGAGGAGGAAAAAATATTCTAAACAAAATAGTGGATATATGATTTTTGTGGTTCATGCTGTGGCCACAGGCATGTGATCTGACAGTGAGTTTGGAGTAGCCCAATGCAAAAATCCTGTGGATCCATGTTGATCCATGCTTCGTAACCACGGAGGAGGGAAGGAAGGGGAACCATGGATCCTCTGCTCACGACTGCAGCAGATCCCCCCCCCCCGCCACCCGCAGGCATTCGCTCCATAACACGCACAGACATTTCCCCTTACTTTCTAGGAGGAAAAAAGTGAGTGTTATGGTGCAAAAAATACGGTACATTCCCCACAAGGAGGGGGGGGGGAATCCTATAGGAGCGGCACATCTGCATAGGACCGAGTGTGCAGTCCCCCCCCCTACAGAATACATATTTGGAGGTTTAAATCATATGGTTTGACCCACCATCCTCTCTCACCACCAAGGAAGTATGACAAGCGAATAGTAGGAGAACCCATACAAGTGATGCTGACACAAAACCTCACACATACACTAAGTAAAAGAATAGAAGCATTGCCACCCCACCCCGCCCACTGTTCCCCCTTCCCCCTCTTTCCCCCTCTTTTCTTCCTAACCTAACACTGTAATGCAACACTAATGTCTCACAACAAATGAAACTGATTTGTAGAAAACGCAACTTGAAAAAAAAGACAATGCACGTATTTTTGTAAACCAAGAAATCTTTAATAAAAAGAAAAATATTTTTAAAAATCATATGGTTTGAAACATATGTGATGAGAAGCTGTGATTGACCGTATCCATGTGTGTGATAGTGAGATGACAAGTTTATCTACTGGATAATCACATCATAATCCACACATGGGTCCCATGCTAAACATGGAAGGGTTTTCTGTGTCTGAGTGGGAAGGGTTTTCTATTTACCCCTCGTGCCACGACCCTCGTTGTCCCTGTGTCACAACCTCCTTGAGTGTTTTTCCATGCCTGGAATGTGTCTTTGAACTATGAGGATAAAAAAAGTAAAGGATCCCAAGACGGTTAAGTCCAGTCAAAGGCGACTATGGGGTTTCGGCGCTCATCTTGCTTTCAGGCCGAGGGAGCCGGCGTTTGTCCACAGACAGCTTTCCAGATCATGTGGCCAGCATGGCTAAACTTCTTCTGGCGCAATGACCGAAACAAGAGCACACAGAAAAGCTGTTTACCTTCCCGCTGCAGTGGTACCTATTTATCTACTTGCACTGGCGTGCTTTCAAACTGCTAGGTTGACAGGAGTTGGGTCAGAGCAACGGGAGGTCACCCTGTCACAGGGATTCAAACCGATGACCTTCTGATTGGCAAGCCCAAGAGGCTCAGTGGTTTAGACCACAGTGCCACCCGCATCCCTGAGGGTAAAGTGGAGTGTGAACCCGTAGAAACTAGCCTAGTGTAGAAATGATAAACATATATTCATTGCTCTGTCTGCTTTTGCCTTTGACCCTGACCACCACTGGTGTGCAGCCTCCCCAAAAGCTACCCAGAAGTTAGTGCAGCCCTCGGGACTAAACAATACCCCCCACCCTCCATTAGGAAGTGTTTGAGTTGAAATCGCTTCCATATTTTTCTGTAGAGCTGCTAATAACTTTGCCACTCACGTGCTCCCTGTGAACAAATGCATTCTTCCCCAGAGCAATGCACCATCTTATAAAATGCAGAAATTAAAGAGGAGAAACAGTAGATGGGAGAATGAAAAGGCTGTCCATTGTGCTGATGGGCAATTGGTTGATATTTAATAAAGGCCTTATTCATCTGGGCTAAGGGAAGTTTTCACGGAAGGTTCCTCTGAATTTCTGCCAAAGCTCAATGCAGCAGTATAAGGAGATCATTATCAGAGAACAGTCTACAAATTGGGTCACACTGCACCAACATTAAACCTGGGATCTCAGAGGTCATAGCAGGGCAGGAAGGCACTGTCAGGAACCAACTTGAATATCTCAAAGACTGGAGAAAGGATTTCATACATGAAGAAACCATTGATTGCAAAACTCCGTACAACATGGCATTGTCAGGTTTCTTACAACATCCCCAGATTTACCAACGGTACCGATCATTATACAAGGAACTGGTTGCGTGTAACATCATGAACATCTGCAAACGCCAAAGATAATCCTAATTACCCATGTCAGCCTTTTTGTTGTAGCAGATCAGATGCCACCCTCCTTTCGACACATCTGATTGATCTTTGATGAGACAAGAAACCTACCCTATTTGTCTACAAATAGAAAGTTGTTGATTTCAGCCCCTGCAAAGACCATAATTAGTGTCTTCAGCATTAGTGGTTCTTTCTCAATGATGAAAGCAATGATGAAAATTGGAAGCTTGAGTTGACACCTTGACTATGGAAGTGGTTATTGGAAAGATTGACGTGCTAATGATTCTTAGTAAACCATTATTGGCTTATGCTCCTGATCGCATATTTTAGAGTCAATGACTCTTTCATAACAACACCCCATTGGAAGATAGCTATGTCCATTGCTTCATTCGTCTCAACAAACAGTGCCCAAAGTGTCTAGCAACACACTGATGTACAACAATTACAGCCCCTCCAAGCGTCCCTGTTTTCCAGCGACAGTCTCGGATTTAGAGAAGCCATTCCAGTTTCTGATTTGAACCCAGAATCTCCCAATTTTCATTGGATAAATGTTGGAGGGGACAGCTCTATTTTTGTCGGAGAAATGTTGGAAGGTATGCAATAAATATAACCTTTCCAGGGAAAAGGTGCATTAGGAACAGTGACAAACAATCATAGTGTCAATAAGTAAGTCCGTCGTTTAAAATTCCATCCAGGCACCATTGTATAACACAATGCAAATCAACTAGCCTTAAAACTAAACAAGAGAGAGAATAAAGCCTAAAGCCTTCTTTAGTTGATCTGTTTGTTGAGCGTTATTCTGTAGCCCTGACTGCAAATGCCGGGAATTGAATCTGGGCAGAGCCTCTGCCTCTGAGCTACCAAGCTAAAATCAGGAAACCTGATTTTAAGACATTGTAATAAATTCAATTAAATATGGTTTGCTGTAAGAATTTGGAAAATTAATAAAAGTGATCTGGAGAAAGAAGGCTAGCTAAGACATATCTATTTAGGACATGTTTTGCATTTCCCCTAATACATTTGGACACAAAAAGGATGTAAGCATTTTAACTAAGTGCACTTGGCTCTTCACTTAACATGTGACTGCTTCCTAGAAATAATTTCAGTTCCTAGTATGATGCTCAGTAGCAGTGTTAATCTCTTGATGCTATCATTTTCAAGAATCCACTGGTATTTCTAACTACAGTTCTGCTGTACTTGCTCTGCTACATATGGACATCAGTTTCCCAAAAGGCAGACAAATTAAATGCCCATTGTGCAACATGGTGTAAAGTGGGACTTCAGGAACACACTTTCATTGTGTTCATCCATGGGGGGGAGGTATTGAAATAGCACTAACTTGCTTGTTGAGTAGATGTTCAGCAAGATGGTTAATCGTATTCTTCCTAAAAGAGGGCACGTGTTGTGGTGAGACCTGGAGACTGAACCTTTGTGTTGTGGGTGGGTCTACTGGATAGCCACAACACCCAATTGGTAGGTCCCTCGTTGCTGGGTTTAATCTGGCCAATGGGGTGCAGTCTAAACGGATTGAGGGACCTATATATACCCATGCACATGACCCAGAGCTTCCTTTTTCTGTGTGTGCATCGGAACACCCACCCACCTCTCCCTACTTTTAGGGCATTTTGCGATTGACCTTGCTATGCCTATTGTGTGTCGTCTGTCGTTGGGACAAAGACACGGCACTTGGCTGATTGGCTGTTGCCATTTAGGTTTCACCTGCCACGTAGCAAATCATCAAAACTTGTAAGGTTGCAGATAGGCTCTGGTTCAAGTGATAGGGATGAGAGAATGGTTTCGCCATCCCTATGTGAAGGGTATGCCGTTAAAGGAATCCAGGGACTCAACTTGGTTTGGTCAACCCCCGAAAGGGGGTTGTGCCCATGCCTGAGTCCAGGGGAGCATCTGGGGAGAGAACAGAGTCTGTTCCCAGACTTTCCACCTGCCTCAGGTGTTCACCCTTGGCTGACCTATGCTGGTGCCCTGGGTCAGCGCTGCCTGCAAGGGTGCAGGGAGCTAGTCGAACCAGAGCCTATGCAACCAAGTCACTTTCTGTAATCAATCAAGTTGTGGCCTAAATTCTGCCAAAAACCCAAACTAAAATTTGAGTCAAATGTGTTTTTATTTAGGGGGAGGTCTCTGGGTCTGAACACGCAAATAATAATAATACTACTAATAATAATACCACATAATGCCCAGATGGCTTCCAAGCTGCATACAACACAGAGAATGTTGTTAAAATACGGAATAATTGAAAACATACCATAATTGCACAATAAAACAATCCCATTAAAATATTAAAATATAAATGCTGAGCGTGATTAAAATGTGCAATAAAACACTTCAGCAATTAAAAGAGCAATTGAATTCCCCACCACCACACTTTTAAAGGCATGGGAGTCCCCTTTAGGATACGCTAGAAGAGATATGGATTGTGTTTATTTATTAATGAACTGGTTGTTGTTAAACTGAAGGTTAAATTTGGCGAAATGTGAAGGGTGGGTTATACTGGGAGATTGGCAGTGTTAGAGGGGAGGAATGTATATTATATATTTATACAAAAGAATTTCTAGGGGTTTCATTTTCACCCTCTGCACGCCACACCAGTGAGGCTGAGTTACTGAATACTGGGGCCAGATGTCAGACAGCTATGTTCAAGGCCAGCAAACTTTTTCAGCAGGGGGCCGGTCCACTATCCTTCAGACCTTGTGGGTGGCCAGACTCTATATATATATATATATATATATGCAGGTTTTGGTGTCCTCGGGTGTCTTCCCGTGTAAAAGTTGGGGTGTCAAGGCGACGTTTCGACGAGGTCTCACTCGTCATCTTCAGGCTGGTGCTTTCGGCTTCTTGTTACTGGAACAGAGCAGGATCTCAGTGTTTGAGTTCCTATAAATACTGTTGAGGAGGTGTGGTGTATAGCCTCCAATGTTCTGGGCAGAGAGGAGGTTCCCAGGCTAGTGTGCCTTTTCTTCTTTTGTTCCTTAATTACTTGAGGGATATCTTGAGTGATTTCTTGAGTGATTTCCTGAATCCCACTTAGGTGGGTCATTAGGTGTGGATTAGTTGCTAAAGCCTTCGTGTCTTGAACTCTTGAACTTTGTGAAGAGTTTTTCTGAGATTATTTTTCTGAGTAATTAAGGAACAAAAGAAGAAAAGGCACACTAGCCTGGGAACCTCCTCTCTGCCCAGAACATTGGAGGCTATACACCACACCTCCTCAACAGTATTTATAGGAACTCAAACACTGAGATCCTGCTCTGTTCCAGTAACAAGAAGCCGAAAGCACCAGCCTGAAGATGACGAGTGAGACCTCGTCGAAACGTCGCCTTGACACCCCAACTTTTACACGGGAAGACACCCGAGGACACCAAAACCTGCATTCCTGTACCCGTGAAAATCTACGAAAGCATATATATATATATATATATATATATATATATATATTGGGGGGGGTGAAAAATTCCTATGCCCCACAAATAACCCAGAGATGCATTAAATAAAAGCACACATTCTACTCATGTAAAAACACCAGGCAGGCCCCACAAATAACCCAGAGATGCATTTTAAATAAAAGGACACATTCTACTCATGTAAAAACACGCTGATTCCCGAACCCTCTGCAGGCCGAATTTAGAAGGCGATTGGGCCGGATCCGGCCCCGGGCCTTAAGTTTGCCTATCAGTAGGAAATATTTGAAAATCGATGAACGACTGTTATAGATAGTTAGCAGAGGATTTACTCTACTCAACTATTTTGAGGACAGGCTATAACAATGTATAAAACCCATAGCAGAAATTGGTAATTGAACAGGTGATGCGTAGGGAGAAGGGATGAATGTATTTTGAAATGATGGTTGGAAAAGTTATTTTATTGGGACCACAAAAGAGGGAGGAAAATAGAGGGGACCACTGGTCTGATGCAGCAGGCTAGTCTAAGTTCCTATGTTGTCTATCCCTACTTCCGTCCCAGGGACGCTGTGGTGCTGTGGTCTAAACCTCTGAGTGTCTTGGGCTTGCCGATCAGAAGGTTGGCGGTTCAAATCCACGTGATGGAGTGAGCTCCCATTGCTCTGTCCCAGCTCCTGCCAACCTAGCAGTTCAAGAGCATACCAGTGCGAGTAGATAAATAGATACTGCTGCGGTGGGAAGGTAAACGGTGTTTCCATGTGCTCTGGTTTCCGTCACGTGTCCTGTTGTGCCAGAAGCGGTTTAGTCATGCTGGCCACATGACCCGGAAAGCTGTCTGTGGACAAACGCTGGCTCCCTTGGTCTGAAAGAGAGATGAGCACTGAAACCCCATAGTCGCCTTTGACTGAATTTAATTGTCCAGGGGTCCCTTACTTTAACTTGGGTCACAGGTTTTTATGCATTGGCACATCTTGGGTACTTCTTATTGACTTCATTGTGGAATGTCAGAACCGCCTCTCAGTTCATTCTGGGAAATAATTTCCTTTATCATAGGATAGGGGATGACAAGCTTTGTTGTTGTTGTTGTTTAGTCATGTCCGACTCTTCATGACATCATGGATCAGAGCACGCCAGGCACTCCTGTCTTCCACTGACTCTCGCAGTTTGGTCAAACTCATGTTTGTAGCTTCGAGAACACTGTCCAACCATCTTGTCCTCTGTCGTCCCCTTCTCCTTGTGCCCTCCATCTTTCCCAACATCAGGGTCTTTTCCAGGGAGTCTTCTCTTCTCGTGAGGTGGCCAAAGTACTGGAGCCTCAGCTTCAGGATATGTCCTTCCAGTGAGCACTCAGGGCTGATTTCCTTCACAATGGATAGGTTTGATGACAAGCTTAGGAAGGTATAAGCCAGCATGAGGCCTGAGAGCCTCGTATCTCACCTGTGGATGAGATAGGGATAAGGAAACCCTACTTTGGTGTAAGCCACCTTTGCAAAACAACAATGTTGTTGACGGCAAGTAAGAAATGAATAGACGTTTTATGAGGAGCTCCAGGGAAGTAAGTTGGCTTGAAGGCTGCAGGACAAAGATGGTCCATCAACGGCAGGATGAAGAGAGAGAAAAAAGGGGGTTGGTTTCTGTGGTTAGCAACAGGAATGGCACCAACAAAGGTTGTCAAAGTAAAACTGAATAGTGCATTTAAAAGGTCCTGAAATATGAGTTCTTCTTCCAAGGATCTCCCTGGCACAGTCCTACCCAGCGGAGACCCCTCCTTGATCTCAATGGCTCTTGTCGTCACTGTGCATACAAATTAAACTGCCAGTCTAAGGCTTATCTGTTAAATGAGCAAGCATTGTGGTATTATTAATTTACAGCTCCTGTCTCGAATGTGTAATCTGCAGTGCTGTGTTCATGCTCCGCGCCACTTTTCTCCCCCTTCAAAAATATTATCGTTTTCAATCTTTATTCCATTTACCTTTCAGCAATACTTTGAGGGTATTCTTTGATGTTCAGTATGCACGGTGGAGAAGGAGACGATGAACTAGAATCAGGGATGGGCTGAGATTTACTGATGGTTTTTATTTATTTTTTACAAGTTTCAGTCCCTAGCAAGATACTCCACACCTCATACTTAACTCTTAAACCTTTGATCTGCCCCCTTTGCGTGACCAGGCGGCGACAGCCCCAGCCCCCAGGGATCATAAAAAAGGAATAAAGACTCTGACAACGTTATGGAATTAAAAATTAGGCCACAACTTTATTAAACTTCCAAATGTAGGAAGACCTTGGCTTAGGCCTTGGGCGTGTGTCCCTCCCAGCCGGGGGAACTGGGGCACATCAGGGTAAATGGGAAATGGGGGTGCTCTGCAAGACGTAAGTGTAGCAGGCAGCCCAGCCCATATCCCCACACGGAGGGTAGTTGACTGACGACCTTTCAGTCCAGTGACACCCATTATATAACCCCTTTAAGAGGGGACCCTGGAATCGCTGCCACAGGGGGGTGAGTTACCACTTCACGCCTCCCCCCCCTCCATTATAGGGAAGAAAAGGATTCCACCCAAGGCCATAACCACCAAAGTTGTGATGAATTGCTATGGGGAAGACACAACCTGCCAATGCAGGAAAATTTCTTCCCGGTCCTTCAACAGCAACCAGTCAAAGACTGCAGCAGCGCCCGCTAAACAGGAAGAAAAAGTTAACCTGCAAATAAGAAAACATTAAACAAAGGGAGGGGAGGGAGGGTGAATCTCCAGAGCCAACTGCCTGGCTATTGTCGGCTCCACCCCCTATTTATAAATGGGAGTGGCCCCACCTCCCAGCAATGAAACTTGAATACTGGGGCTGGGTGTGAACCTCCAAATAATAACACTGAGAGGCAGGCCAGTCCCTGTTTGCCATTAAGCTCCCTGGGAACTGTAGCACCGCATGTGATCCCACAAAGGGCACCCCCATTTTAAAGTGTGAGTGCTTATTCTACGACTTTTTAAAATATGCCTTGGCTCGCATTGGTCTGCTCATCACTTGATGTCTGCAGAATCGAGGCGCAACTAGCATGCATGATTAATCAATCAATTACACAAGATGTTGATTGTCTTTATTCATTCATTTTCATATGTACAAATTTATTATCTTTGTATCCTGTCTTTCCTCCAAGGATCTCAAAGTGGTGTGCACAGTTATATGAAGGCAGCCCTGTTTAGGGAAATTTTAATGTTTGATGTTTTATTGTGTTTTTAATATTCTGTTGGAAGCTGCCCTGAGTGAGTGGGGAGGCCTAGCCAGATGGGCGGGGTATAAGTAATATATTATTGTCAGGGGTTCAGGAGCAGAGTCACTGGAGAGGGAAGAAACAGAGAGCGAGGGGGAGGAGTCGGAAGGAAATGTCAGCGGCGACAGTAGTCCAAGATCTCTGAGTCTCTCCAGTGACTCGGAGGATTCACAGAAAGGGGCCCCCATGGTCAGGGCAAGGGGAGTGCCCAGGGGGACACCTCGGGAAGAAGGGGACTCAGAGAGTAGCAGCTGGAAATCCGGACCAGCGTCCCCCCCAGAGTGCAGTAGGGGGGAGGAGTCTAAGGCATCGGGATCAGGGAGCGCGCAGGCAGAGGGAGAACGTGAGGCAGGAGTGGCCACACCCTCGTCAGGGAGCGAGGAAACGGTCATCCGGAAAGTAAAACGCGCGCGCGCGCCAAGTTCAAATGTACAGGAGGGCGGCAAGGTGGGCAGCCCGGGTAAGGAGCCAGGTCCTAAAGCCCGCCGAAGAGAGGGGGAGGAGTCAGAGGGGTCTAGCTCCGCGTCGGAAGAGTCCAGGAGGAATGAGACCCCGGGGGGTAGTAAGACCCAGAGGAAGAGAGAGAGAAGGAAGAGGTGGAGTAAGATTAGAGTCTTGAACTGGTGCACGGGGGGTGGAGATCCAGACAGAGCATCGCCGGTCTAAAGTCCAGACGTAGGGCTGGGACGCTGAGACTTGTAAATGGAGACTATTCTTCAATAAAGACTTTGATACTGTACTATCGGCTAGCGTTGGTCCTTGGTGAGCTGGGACCCGGAGCCAGCCCTGACAGTATGCTCTGTCTCACATTTTAAAGTTTTGGCACCGAGAACCTCGCCACGTGAGTCGGCGCAGCGAGGACAGAGGAGGGGTGCTTACAGAGCTCACAAAACTCAGGCAAGATGACGACGGAAGAGAAGATAAAAGCCCTGCAAGAAGCGGTGACACAACTCAGCACTGAGGTAATTGCATCCAGGAAGAGAGAGGAGGAGATGGTTACCTCCTGCCGGGATCTCCAGGCCAGGTTGGAAGTGCTTTCCAAAGAGGGGCAAACGGGAGCCAAGGCAGAAGGCATAGGTTTGGGGAGAAGGGGAGGAAGCCTCGTATCGCATTTCGACGGGAGTTTGCAGCAGTACCCCAACTTCAGAGCAGACCTGCTGTTTGCGCTGGATTTACTTGACAAAGATTTTAGAGATGAGAGAGAGAGAGTGGGGTTTATCTTGTCCCATTTGCATGGGGAAGCCAAAACGTGGCTGCGGAATCTATGGAGGGACAATGATCCAGCGCTCCAAGATGCGAAGGCTTTTATTAAAGCAATGGACTCATGCTTTTTATCAAAGGTAGACGTCGATATTGCCAGGAGGGACATACATGGACTTAAACAAGGCAAAGCCAGCGTGCGGCAGTACCATACTCGATTCTTCGGACTGGTTCATGCCCTGGGGTGGGAAAAAGATTCTGCGCCAGTCAGAGACCTCTTTTGGGAGGGGTTGAATGCAGATGTAAAAGCGGAGATTGGAAGAGGGGAGAGACCAAGGAGCACCCAGCAGGTAGTCCAGAGGGCTCTGGAGATCGGGGTGCATCTGGAAGAACGTCCTTGCAACAGGGAAGAAGGGCGTTGGGGAAGGGCACCAGCCAGAGCACCTCCCTTCTTTCCCAGAGAAGCAGCGCGTGCGCACTCCACACCCTCGCAGGGAGGGGGAGAAGAGCCGATGGAGATAGGAGGTGCCAGGGCTCAGTCAGCTAACAGAGCCCTAACACCGGGAGCAGCCAAAACGAAGCCTCCTAGAGGGAACAGGAAGTGCTACATCTGCGACAGTGCTCAACACATGGCGAAAGAGTGTCCCCAGAGGCTCCACAAGCACACTGCAGCCTCCGCAACAGTCGCCGAAGCAGCTCAATTGAAAACGCAGCAACAGTTAAACGACAGAGTCTGGCTGGAGGAAGAGGCACTGGGGTCCAGTCAGACAAGTCAATGAAACAATCCCCAGCGCTTTTGCAACCCACAGACCCCCTCCCACCCAAACCAGTGGTGCAGCTTACAGCGTCTCTCCAACTGCCCAATGGACGCACTCTGGAGGTGCCGATCACCATTGACTCCGGCAGTAACGCTGACTTTATAGGACTGGAATTCATTCAGCAGCACAATATACCACTGCTACCAGCCACGCTGCCCCTGAACGTTGTCACGGTGGATGGCAGAGACTTGTTAGGGGGGCAGGTGGTGCAACAAACGCCACCAATGGTGATGCGGATTGGAAATCACCGAGAAGTCATCAGCTTTAATGTCACACACCTGTCGGACACGCCTGTAGTCCTCGGCATGAGTTGGCTGCACAGGCACAGCCCAGCATTGGCGTGGTACCAACGCCAACTGACCTTCGGCTCCTCCTATTGCGCGGAACATTGCATCCTTCCTAGCCCGGAAGAAGGAGGGGACGACCCGCAGCTACAGTTAGGCACGCTGCAAGCAGTGCCTCGCAAGTATGCAGCGTTTTTGGAGGTTTTCTGCGAGAAAGAAGCGGACAAGCTGCCCCCCCACAGGCCCTATGACTGCAAGATTGACCTCCTGCCAGGAGCGACGCTGCCAGCCGGGAAACTGTATTCCATGTCTGAGGATGAGCTGCAGGAGCTCAAGGAGTTCATAGACCTCAACTTGAAGCGCGGTTTCATCCGGGAGTCGAAGGCAGCGGGGGGCAGTCCTGTATTCTTTGTGAAGAAGAGAGACACGCCCCAAAAAAGACTTGTGGTAGACTTCAGAATTTTAAATTCCAGAACCAAGCCCGCGGCCTTTCCCATGCCCAAGATAGATGACCTACTGGCGACGGCGAGGAAAGGACGCGTTTTTACAAAGTTGGATCTGCGAGGGGCGTACAACCTGATTCGCATACGGGAAGGAGACGAGTGGAAGACTGCCATGTTCACGCCCCTGGGCACATATGAATACAGAGTTATGCCCTTCGGTTTACAAAATGGCGCCCACTGTTTTCAAGCTTTCATGCATCACGTCCTGGCGGGTCTCCTCTACAAGACATGCGTCTGTTTCTTGGACGACATCCTGATATTCTCAGAATCTGAGGAGGCCCACGAAGGTGACGTCAAGCAAGTTCTGCAGAGACTGCAGGAGCATCGGCTGTATGCCAAGCTGGAGAAGTGCCAGTTCGACAGGACGGAGGTGGATTTCCTAGGCTACAAGCTGTCGGACAAGGGGCTTGCCATGGACAGCGCCAAGGTTCGCGCAGTGTTGGACTGGAAGAGCCCGCGCAATCGGAAGGAGGTCCAGCGGTTTGTGGGGTTCGCCAACTTTTACCGCAAGTTCATCAAGGGGTTCGCGATGCAGACGGCGGCCATTACTGACACGCTCAGCTCTAAGAAGAAGAAGTTCATCTGGACGGAGCAAGCGGAGCAGTCCTTTCAGAACCTTAAGCGTCTCTTCTCGTCCGAAGGGCAGCTACTGCATGTGAATCCCAGCAAACCGATGAGGGTTGAAACAGACGCCTCAGACAGAGCCGTGGGCGCCGTGCTGTTGCAGGAGGACCCGCATGGGGACTGGAGACCGTGTGCCTTCTACTCTAGGAAGCTCAGCAAGTCGGAGCAAAACTACACCATCTGGGACAGGGAGTTGCTGGCCATTCATGCAGCATTCAAGGCGTGGCGGCACTTCCTCGTCGGGGCCAAGCACACCGTGCAGGTCCGCACGGATCATAAGAACCTGGAGTACTGGCGCACGGCAAGATTCCTAAACCAGCGGCACATCAGATGGGCGGAATTTTTCGCGGATTTCGACTTCAGGATAGAATACATCCCAGGCGACAACAACATCATGGCGGATGCACTGTCCAGGAAGCCGCAATACCTCGAAGAGACGGCACCAGCAGCGGCCAAGCACATTTTCGCTCCGAAAGCGTGGGCGTGCGCTGCAGCAACCGTGGACTTGGAGGCGGTCCGTCGAGCACTGCAGAGGGACCCCTTTGCACAAGCCAAGATGGAGGAGGTGCACAAGGGCACGGTGAAGGACGACGAGTTCCAAGTACGAGACGGATTGCTCATCCGCAGAGGAGCACTCTACGTACCGGGAGACGACCTCCGGGCGAAAGTACTGCAGCAGTTACACGACGCACCCACCGCCGGGCACTTTGGCAAGGAGAAGACGGCAGAACTCGTTGCCAGAGATTTTTGGTGGCCCAAGATGCGGGGGGAAGTCGCGGAGTACGTCTCGAGGTGCGACACCTGCCAAAGGGCCAAGTCAGTCCACAAACCTCCGGCGGGACTGCTCGAACCGCTGCAGACTCCGAGCGAACCGTGGGAGAGGGTGGCCCTGGACTTTGTCACGGATTTACCCAGCTCAAGGGGTAAAACGGCAGTGCTAGTGGTGGTGGACATGTTCACTAAAATGGCCCACTTCATTCCGTGCGCGAAGGTCGCCACGGCAGAACAGACCGCCAAACTGTTCATAGACCACGTCTTCAGAGTGCATGGACTGCCACGGTCTATCTTGTCCGACAGGGGGCGCCAGTTCATTTCGAGCTTCTGGCAGAAGCTGATGGGTTTCCTGAACGTCAAGATCAACCTAGCGTCGGCGAGACACCCGCAGACCAATGGACAAGCGGAACGCGTCAACGCCGTCATGCAGCAGTACCTGAGATGCTACGCAAATCAACAGCCGACGACATGGGTGGACTACCTGCCGCTCGCTGAGTTCGCTTACAACAACACGAAGCACGTGTCCACAGGGGTGACGCCGTTCTTCGCCAACAACGGGAGGCATCCCAGAACCTTCCCGGGATTAGAGAGACTGGGGGAGGGGGAGCCACAGGCAGCGGAAGTCTTGGCGGCGGAATTGCAGGAAGTCCACGAGCAGCTTAGGAGGCAGTTAGAGCTGGCAAAGCACGCATATAAACTGCAGGCTGACAAGCACAGGAGGGTTGGTGAAGACATACAGGTGGGAGACTGGGTGTGGTTAGCGGCACACGCAGTGCCGACCAGATCCTTAGCTAAGAAGAAACTCGGACATAAGCAGCTAGGACCTTACCTAGTTGAGGCACAGATCAATCCGGTGGCCTTCCGGTTGACACTTCCGGAAGGATCCAGAATGCACCCAGTATTCCATAGGTCGGTGCTCACGCCCTACAAAGCACCTCACCGATTTCAGGCGCAGGGCACGGCACCAGATCAGTATAAGGAGATCCCCCCAAGGAGGGAGTCGCCAAGAAGGGAACCCATCAACCAGGTCACAGAGATTTTGGACTCGAGATGGGGGGAAGAGGGAGTAGAATATTTTCTCGCAAGGGAAGGTACCCCGGCCAGCGCCAACAGTTGGGTGCCGGACTATGCCCTGGACGAGCCTCTCCTCAAAGAGGAGTTTCATGCCTTGTTCCCACACAGGCCCATGCCAGCCGAGTATTTCGACGACTGGCTTTTCACACCCACGCTTTCTACCAGCACGTTCCAGGGATTCACCTCGGACGAAGAACCAGCATTCGACACACGTTCACCGGAGGGCTCGCCCTCGGGGTTTGCCTCAGACCGCTCGTTTTGGTGGGACAATCGAGGAGAGGAGAGGTGGCTGAGGGGCCCTTGGCAGGCAACGGACCCAGAGGGGAACGAGGGTGAGAGGGACATGGACGTGATGGGGGAGGACGTTGGGTTCGAGCATGGCGGCACGGAGATGGAAGCAGAGGAGAACGAGGTCGGCGAAGACATGGAGGACGAGCCGGATTTCTCTAACTGGATGCACGCCACGGGGAACGAACTGTATCCACCATTCACCCCCACAACGACGGAGCACCCAGCACCCCCGCTGGAGGAAGGGGAGGGGGGAAGGGGGGGCTTCGAGGGGGGGATGGATGTCAGGGGTTCAGGAGCAGAGTCACTGGAGAGGGAAGAAACAGAGAGCGAGGGGGAGGAGTCGGAAGGAAATGTCAGCGGCGACAGTAGTCCAAGATCTCTGAGTCTCTCCAGTGACTCGGAGGATTCACAGAAAGGGGCCCCCATGGTCAGGGCAAGGGGAGTGCCCAGGGGGACACCTCGGGAAGAAGGGGACTCAGAGAGTAGCAGCTGGAAATCCGGACCAGCGTCCCCCCCAGAGTGCAGTAGGGGGGAGGAGTCTAAGGCATCGGGATCAGGGAGCGCGCAGGCAGAGGGAGAACGTGAGGCAGGAGTGGCCACACCCTCGTCAGGGAGCGAGGAAACGGTCATCCGGAAAGTAAAACGCGCGCGCGCGCCAAGTTCAAATGTACAGGAGGGCGGCAAGGTGGGCAGCCCGGGTAAGGAGCCAGGTCCTAAAGCCCGCCGAAGAGAGGGGGAGGAGTCAGAGGGGTCTAGCTCCGCGTCGGAAGAGTCCAGGAGGAATGAGACCCCGGGGGGTAGTAAGACCCAGAGGAAGAGAGAGAGAAGGAAGAGGTGGAGTAAGATTAGAGTCTTGAACTGGTGCACGGGGGGTGGAGATCCAGACAGAGCATCGCCGGTCTAAAGTCCAGACGTAGGGCTGGGACGCTGAGACTTGTAAATGGAGACTATTCTTCAATAAAGACTTTGATACTGTACTATCGGCTAGCGTTGGTCCTTGGTGAGCTGGGACCCGGAGCCAGCCCTGACAATTATTATTATTATTATTATTATTATTATTATTATTATTTGCGTGTCGAGGTCCCCAAGCCACCCCCCAAATAACTCACAACGCACACTTAATTTTTGTTTAAGGTTTTTGGCATAATTTTGGCCACAACTTTATTTAAATACAAAACCGTGAGTGGTTGTTTAGGCATTGGTTAAGACTATCTGTCCCCCCACCTGGGGACAGAACTGACTTCCAGGCACCACCGAAAGACAGTGCGGGGGAAAGCAAGTCGGGGAGAAATGGAGCTGAGTCACAGACCCTCAATTCTCATCCGCATGCTCCCCGAAGGCTTGCCGGCCCTAGTCCCATTCCAGGGATTGGACGAAAAGATGGCAAGCCCCAGGATTCCTTTTATAGAATTCCCTTTCCGCAGCAACCATGGAGGGGCAGGCCCAGCTTATCCTAACCCCTCCTCCACCAATTTATAACCAATGCCTAACCGCAACCTTAAAGTTGTGACGATTTGCTACGCAGTAGGCAAAAACCAAATGGCCCAGCCAATCAGCCAGATGGACAAAATTCATACCAGGCGCCTGCCCCAATGGCAGACGACCCCATGACAGGCATAGCAAGGTCAATGCAACAACCCCTTACTCAAGGGCGGGTGGGCGGGTGATCCGTTGCACGCAGCAAAGAGAAAGCTCCAGGCTGCGTGCAGAGTATTTAAACATTTTACCCCTCCCACCAAAATTGCAACATAACTTTTACCCCAGCAAGCCAGTGAACCAATCACTGCCCCAGGCCATCTTTAGAGACCCTGCCTGGTAACAGAGGGGTGGCTCAGTAGACCCCACCGCAACACGTGCTCTCCATGGTTAAGTGGAGATTGGAACCTTGTTCTCCCAGGTCGTCACCCAACACTTAAACCAGAACATCATACAGGTTCTTAAATGGAACATGCTCTTGCTCAGGATCACCAGCAGTGCAAATAACAATCTTCCAAAATGAATCGAGAACTGGAAGTGGAATATTGCCTGCTACGAGGCTCGGACCTTGAGGCAGCGAATGAAATCAGAAAGGCCACCCAAAAAGAAAGTGTTGTAACAATGGGTGACATCAGCTGTTCTTTCACTGAGTAATTGGGTAAACCCATGTTTTGGTCATGAAAAAGAGACAAAACATTCTGGTTACAGCAAATGGCTATACAGTCGTACCTTGGTTTTCAAACAGAATGCATTCTGGAAGTCCGTTTGACTTCGGAAACCAAGGCACAGCTTCTGATTGGCTGCAGGAGCATCCTGCAGCCAATCGGAAGCCGCAGAAGCCATGCCGGCCATTCAGTTTCTGAGGCAAACTTTCCAAACCAGAACACCTGCTTCCAGGTTTGCGGCGTTCAAGTTCCAAGTTGTTCGTAAACTAAGCCGTTTGAAAACCAAGGTACGACTGTACAGGACCAGTCCCACCGTTAGGCACAGTGAAGCAACTGCCTCAGGCAGCATTTGCTGAGGGACAGCAGCCTTAGTTCGTTCTTGTTCATCCTGCCAATACCAAAATGCTCCATGCAGTTGTCCCATGTGTCATCGGTGCCAACTTCCCCATGCAGGGACTGAGCACCCACAAATTTTGATGCCAGGGCCATACACGCTGCATGGCACCAAGGCACCCAGGCACCCATGGTGACGGGGCCAAGCTGGCACTCCTGCCATATCTTTCCCAACTCTGGCACTGAAATCTCCCAACAGGAATAGATGTTCTCATTCTGGGACCCTCCTAACACCCTGCTCTAGATCCTTATAGAACTGGTCCTTCGTTGTATGTCAGAGACCATAGTGGAAGCGTAGATGCTTGAGATGTTAACTGGACTGGTTGCAAGATGGAGGGAAAGTATTCAGAGCCCCCAGTTGGCAGTTCTATCGCAGTGGTATCTCCCTGACTGTAGCTCCTGCTGGAAGACAAGGTAAAGGTAAAGGACCCCTGGACGGTTAAGTCCAGTCAAAGGCGACTATGGGGTTGCAGCACTCATCTCGCTTTCAGGCCAAGGGAGCCGGCATTTGTCCACAGACAGCTTTCCAGGTCATGGGGCCAGCAGGACTAAACCATTTCTGGCACAACGGGACACCGTGACGGAAACCAGAGTGCACGGAAACACTGCTTACCTTCCCGCCACAGCGGTACGTATTTATCTACTTGCACTGGCATGCTTTCAAACTGCTAAGTTGGCAGTAGCTGGGACAGAGCAATGGGAGCTCAACCCATTGTGCGGATTCGAACCGCCAACCTTCTGATCGGCAAGCCCAAGAGGCTCAGTGGTTTAGACCACAGCGCCACCCGCGTTGTGCACAGAACTGTGCTTGCCTCACGGTCTGACCTGGAGTGCTAAACTAGCTTGCTGCTTCGGATGCAATGGAGGACTCTATCCCATTGTCAATGCTGAAGTGATGTTCACACAGTCCAGTCCACTTCTCTGTGTGGAATAGGAAGCGAGGCATCTCTCCAGGGGAGACAACCATTGGCTTAATTCTGAGCAGTACCCAAAGTGCTGCCAATCTGATTGGGAACCTCCTATAATATAATTTTTTATTGTTACACTGGTACCTCGGGTTACATACGCTTCAGGTTACATACGCTTCAGGTTACAGACTCCGCTAACCCAGAAATAGTACCTCAGGTTAAAAACTTTGCTTCAGGATGAGAACAGAAATTGTGCAGCAGCGGTGCGGCAACAGCAAGAGGCCCCATTAGCTAAAGTGGTCTTCAGGTTAAGTACAGTTTCAGGTTAAGAATGGATCACTGGAACGCATTAAGTACTTAACCTGAGGTAGGTAAAGGTAAAGGGACCCCTGACCATTAGGTCCAGTCATGACCGACTCTGGGGTTGCGGTGCTCATCTCGCTTTATTGGCCGAGGGAGCCGGCGTACAGCTTCCGGGTCATGTGGCCAGCATGACTAAGCCACTTCTGGCAAACCAGAGCAGCGCACCGAAACGCCATTTACCTTCCCGCTGGAGTTCTACCTATTTATCTACTTGCACTTTGAGGTGCTTTTGAACTGCTAGGTTGGCAGGAGCAGGGACCGAACAACAGGAACTCACCCTGTTGCTGGGATTCGAACCGCTGACCTTCTGATTGGCAAGTCCTAGGCTCTGTGGTTTAACACATATTGTGGCAACTTTTGAAGACCATGCCACATGGCAGCTTTTAAAGCAGCTCTGTTTATAAACGACACTTGGAGGTGGAAATATTATTCGTTCATGGAACTATCTGCGTACTTTCTGTTCCTCAGCATCCTAACCGTGACGATCGCAGCTAGACTTAGAGAGGAGGGGCAGGTGGCTGGATGTCATATGGAGAAGATGCATAGATAGATGCCCGAGATAACACTTAATTGAGCAGCAAGTGAATTGAGAGTGACAGCGGCAGTTCACTGGAGATAACAGGCTGGGGTAGAGGGTGGGGATGAGCCAGGAAGTCAGCGAGACATAACAAAGAGCGTAAATGAAATTAATCTTCTTCCTGCTGACAATAATTTTTAGACCAGTCCCAGTGATCCATTTCGGCACTATACCAGCCACAAATAATATCCTCGGCGTTATCTCAGAACTCACCAGGAGTGGCCGGAGGCTTCAGGACGTTCATTGCAACATATTGAACACCCACCCAGACATTGCATCTCTAGAGGGGCAGCCTTGGGCAAGGAGTCTCTGAGTCACGCTCTTCTTCCGACATCTGGAGAACAGCTGGGGAATATGGGGACATCCAGTTTGGTGCAGTGGTTGGTTAGCCGGACCCTGTAGGAAACCAGGGTTCAGATCCCTACTCACTGGCCTCTCAGCCGAACCTACCTCATAGGGTCGTTGTGGGGGATGAATGAGGAAGAAGAGAACTGGGCAAGGCTCTTTGAAGAAAAGGCAGCATAAAAATGCAATAAAATAACTGATAATCTGCAGCTGTATCTGACCACTCTTAATTTCCCACAATACCATAGGGCAGCCTTCTGAACCAGATATTGCCAGCTCCCATCATCACATTGTCCATGCAGACAATGGGAGGGCCACTCCCTCTGGAGGGCCACAAGTTGGGGAATGCTGCCCTAGCATAATATTGTTGGTGTGGCATAATGGTTAGAGGGTTGGACTAGGACCTGGGAGACCAGAGTTTGAATCCCCACTCAGCCACGTAGCTTGCTGGGTGACCTTGGGCCAGTCACCGTCTCAGATTGCCTGGCCTGAGTTTTTAATAATAATAATAATAATAACAATAATAATAATAATAATTTATTTATTTATTTATTTATACACCGCCCATCTGGATCTGGCTGGGTTTCTCCAGCTGTTATGTACTGAGTTGAATAGGATCCAAATTGCAGCAGTCAGATTGGTCCTAGAACAATAGGATTCAGAATGCAGCAGTCTGATTGGTCCTAGAACAATGCAGCAGTATGATTGGTTGGCAGGAACCACCCAATCATGCTCCAGATAGAAGTGAATCCACAACCTGATTGGCTTACAGTAGAATTCCGGAATTAGCCAATCATGTGCAGCCCATTGTGTAAATAATGTATATAAAGCAGATACTTTGAGGGGACATTCATTCATTCCTCCTCACCAGTATGAGCTGAATAAAGAGCATGAAATCACTTTGCGACTCTGAGTATATTTCACCAGCCATTCTGGGTGCCTCCCAACAGAATATTAAAAGCACAATAAAACATCAAACATTAAAAACTTCTCTATACAGGGCTGCCTTCGGGTGTCTTCTAAAAGTCAGATAGTTGTTTATTTCCTTGACATCTGATGGGAGGGCGTTCCACAGGGCAGGTGCCACTACCAAGAAGGCCCTCTGCCTGGTTCCCTGCAACCTCACTTCTCGCAGTGAGGGAACCGCCAGAAAGCTAGACCTCGGTATCCGGGTTGAATGATGGGGGTGGAAAAAACTGGAGGCTCAGAGCAGGCATTTGCAGTGGGCTCTATTGCTATTTTTTTAGGCTGCATACATGCCATACATTGAAAGCACATCCCCGCTTCCCCCAAAAAAGAATCCTGGGAACTGTAATTTGTTAAGTGTGCTGGGAATTATAGCTCTGTAGACTTCAGAGAAGTGTGACTAGCCCAAGGTCACCCAGCAGCTGCATGTGGAGGAGCGGGGAAGCGAACCTGGTTCACCAGATTACGAGTCCACCGCTCTTAACCACTACACCACGCTGGCTCTCACAGGATGTAAATCGGATCAACCAAAGGGCTGGTTAAAAAGGAATGTTTCTGCCTGGTGCCTATAGATGTATAATGAAGGCACCAGGTGAACTTCCCTGGGGAGAGCATTCCACAGATGGGGAGCCACTGCAGAGAAGGCTCGTTCTCGTACTGCCACCCTTCGGACCTCTCATGGAGGAGGCACACAAAGTAGGGCCTCAGGAGATGATCTCAGGGTCTGGGTAGCTTCATATGGAAATAGGCGGTCCTTGAGGTGTTGTGGTCTCCCTCCTATGTACAAGGCTTGAACCAGAGGTGGATGCTGGGGTGATGCCCTCTCCCACTTTGTGAAGCTGGGATTTGATCAGACATCAGGGAGTCTGCACACATTTTACTGCTGTTGTCCTTGATTCTGTGGGAAGGGACCTTCTCTCCATAATTGCCCAGTGCTCTCAGGTCCAAAAGCAGATTTGTGCATGTGTGTCAATGAAAGACAGTTTCTGAGCTGTCAGTTTTTTCCAGAGTCAAGGAGGCGGGAGCAATTTCTGACAGATTTCTACCCTTCTTCCTTCCTATATAGATAATGAGGGCCACAGACAGTCTAGACTGATTTCATATATATATATATGGGGGTGGGAATGGTCTAACTTTTGGGAGCAAACCTATTTTGTACAGTATTTTTCATCCACTTCTAACTGTTGCAAATCAGTACAGAAGGAACAAAATCAATAATTGTCATTAATTTCAGGGGCTAGTAATAACATCCAAGAAGTCGCATTTGTCTTGCCGGACAATGCAGGCATTCTTCTCTATCTGATCACATCCCACTGCCTGACACAACACACAGTCGGATCGGACAAAAACGTGCTGTCTCCTTTTCAGAATGCCATCCTTCAAAGTGAGGAGTGACTGCTGAATGGCAGAATCTTCTCGCTCACTTGTGGGTTGAGCTGGGGGGGGGGGGGAGAAGAAGCGAAGCTTTAAGATATGTAGCTGATTGTGAAACCCATTGCATTTCAGGATCCTAATGTTGAGGAGATGCATGGCATTTCAAATAGCGATCTGAATCATGTTGTGGGTGGGATTACTAATAACATTTCAAATTTCAGCAGCTATTGGTGAATTAAGCCTTTTCTTCCCTGATGTTTATGTCTTGGATTTTTTAAAAAAATACGTTGAGCCTTGATTTTTATTTTATTTTTTTAAAAAGAAATATTTATTTAGGGTTGCCATATTTCAAAAAGTGAAAACCCGGACACAAAAGTGGTTGAGATTTTTGGGCAAAGTTGTTGAGCGTTGGGTTGTTCATTTTTAGCTACCGTATTTTTTGCTCTATAAGACTCACTTTTTACCTCCTTAAAAGTAAGGGGAAATGTGTGTGCGCCTTATGGAGGAAATGCAGGCTGCGCAGCTATCCCAGAAGCCAGAACAGCAAGAGGAATTGCTGCTTTCACTGCGCAGCGATTCCTCTTGCTGTTCTGGCTTCTGAGATTCAGGATTTTTTTTTTCTTGTTTTCCTCCTCCAAAAACTAGGTGCGTCTTGTGGTCTGGTGCGTCTTATAGAGCGAAAAATACGGTAGTTTAGTTTAATTTTTTAATTTCAGTTTAGTTTTTTTAGATATTTTAAAGAAAATTCTCCCCCCCCCCCCCAAAAAATCAACATTTCCAATATGAGTTCTCCCAGGCATTTTAACTGACTTTCAAAAATACCGCCCAAATGGCATTTTCGACGAGTGAATCCTGGCTATGTCTGGGAAATTCCATACGTATGGCAGCCCTGGTTTATTTAGTTTTCAAAAGTTTGCATACTTTACCATCAGCAACACCTTATTCCCAATGTAGATCTTTATTTTCCACTTGTTCCCGATGTAGATCATCATTCACTCCTTCTTCCCTGGTTTGAGAGGGCGCCATTTTCTTGTTCACCTCACATGCCAAAATGTCTTTGGACGGTCCTGGCCCAGTGCTGGAAGATTCTTCCCTCATATTGAGGCTGCCAGCTGCAGTTCACCGATTCACCTACATGGGTCAGCTGTGCATACTGCCCTGTAATGCTCAGATCCTGTTAGGAAACTATTATTCTCCTCAGGTTGCCAATGGGAACAAGTGGTTTGGCCTGAGGCCAACTGCAGAGTTTGCACCTGAGATGAGATTTGAATTGGGGATTTTCCAGTTTGAGGCTTGTGCTCTTAGCCACCAAAAATAAAAACTCCCTTCTGTCATCTAATTTCCCTTTGTGTTTTCATGATATGACTACTAAACTGGAGGGTGCAGGAGAAAAGCCACAAAGCCTATCAGAGGAGTTGGCTAGCGATCAGCCCTTTGCATGGTTTCCTTACCTGATAATTAAAAAAGGTGTGTAGAGGCATGTCTACTACATACAATTAGAGGGTGGCTCCACCGGGGAGGGCATGAGTATTGCAAAATTTTAAAAAAGAGAAAGTTTCGGTTGAATTTTCAGGAGGCGGGGGGAGCCTACCCTGGGAGTCAGGCAGACTCAGCTCTGTAGGAAAGTTGTGGGAATTTTAACAGGCAGTTTGGACAAAATCTAGAAAATATGCTTTGGGAAAGAACAATTATGTCGACAGGGAACTACAGTGGTACCTCAGGTTAAGAACTTAATTCGTTTCGGAGGTCCGTTCTTAACCTGAAACTGTTCTTAACCTGAGGTACCACTTTAGCTAATGAGGCCTCCTGCTGCTGCCGCGCCGCTGGAGCACAATTTCTGTTCTCATCCTGAAGCAAAGTTCTTAACCCGAGGTACTATTTCTGGGTTAGCGGAGTCTGTAACCTGAAGCGTCTGTAACCTGAAGCGTCTGTAAGCCGAGGTACCACTGTACCTCCAGGGCCAATATCTGTGCCAGTTATAGCATACCCTCCAAAATTTCTCGAGTGAAAAGAGGGACACCCTATTACTATCCCCTCCATCATTTCTCCGATAAAAGAGGGATGTCCAATCCCCTCCCCTCCAACATTTCTCCGGTGAAAATAGGGACATCCAAAAGTGGGAACTTCCAGGATCAAATCAGAAACTGGGAGGGCTTCTGCAATTCCGGGACTGTCCCTGGAAAATAGGGACATTCAGAGGGTCTGTAATATAGGAAATCTGAGCTGTGTAACTCTTGGCCACAAGGAAGACACTGTCAGAAATAAATAATAATAATAATAATAATAATAATAATAATAATATTTATACCCCACCCATCTGACTGGGTTTCCCCAGCCACTTTGGGCAGCTTCCAACAGAATATTAAAATACAATAGTCTATTAAACATTAAAAGCTTCCCTAAACAGGGCTGACTTCAGATGTCTTCTAAAAGTCTGGTAGTTGTTTTTCTCTTTGACATCTGATGGGAGGGCGTTCCACAGGGCGGGTGCCACTACTGAGAAGGCCCTCTGCCTGGTTCCCTGTAACTTGGCTTCTTGCAGCAAGGGAACCGCCAGAAGGCCCTCGGCGCTGGACCTCAGTGTTTGAGCAGAACGATGGGGGTGGAGACTCTCCTTCAGGTATACTGGACCGAGGCCGTTTAGGCTGTTTAGGGCTTTAAAGGTCAGCACCAACACTTTGAATTGTTCTCAGAAACGTACTGGGAGCCAGTGTAGGTCTTTCAAGACCAGTGTTATGTGGTCTCGGCGGCCACTGCCAGTCACCAGTCTAGCTGCCACATTCTGGATTAGTTGTGGTTTCCGGGTCACCTTCAAGTGTAGCCCCACGTAGAGCGCATTGTAGTAGTCCAAGCGAGAGATAACCAGAGCATGCACCACTCTGGCGAGACACAACCATTTCCGAAGATGGAATCGATCTTGGTAGGAAATGATGACAGACATTGACAGCTGATTATGCCAAACTCCACCTCCTGTAGCATAGGCTTGTCTTCAAGATTGATCTCTGACTGGTGGGCCTCAGTAACTTGCAGCCTTCTCAAGTGGGCCTTGCGGGTATAAAGTATGAAAACTGCTGTTTTGGATTTCCCTCACATGAATGTGCAAAGTGTTTGTGCATGTTCCCATTCAACTTGTCTTAACTCCAAAATACATATTGTAATCGCCAGTCTGAGGTTGAAAGGATCCGAGGTTGTCCGTCGCCTCAAATGCTCAACTGATCTGTGAAGCTTTCAAATGAAAGGTGAGAAAGAATCTATCCTCTCTCTCCACACACACACACACACACACACACACACAAACCCCTTTAAAATTTAAAATTGTGGAACCTCAAACATTCAGTGTCAGTGCTAAATTGATTCTGGAACGTTGCTACTGGATGAGGAAGCTATTTTTGTCATCATTCATACCTGAGAGAACAGAAATAGACCTTGACGGGCAGTTATCAAATGTGAGGAGACAACGTTTTACCTGCCTGAAGAACCCCTTTCAGAAGGGAGCAAATCGGGTTAAGAACATCATTCCTCTCCTGTTTTTCAATCACACCTGCTAAATACGAGATTCCATTTGTTCCACGTGGGTTTAGAAATGCCAGTTTCACAAGCTGCATAGTAAGCAGCTTTTTTGTTATTATTATTATCCTTGAGTGACCTTGCAAACACGTACGAGAACAATACTGATTCGACTTACACGTGGCTGAGAAATGCCTCCGTTTGCTCACAGTTAAGGTTGCCAATTGACAAACAGTATACAGTGGTACCTCAGGTTACATACACTTCAGGTTACATACGCTTCAGGTTACAGTCTCCGCTAACCCAGAAATATTACCTCGGGTTAAGAACTTTGCTTCAGGATGAGAACAGAAATCGTACTCCGGCATCGTGGTGGCAGTGGGAAGCCCCATTAGCTAAAGTGGTGCTTCAGGTTAAGAACAGTTTCAGGTTAAGAACGGACCTCCGGAACGAATTAAGTACTTAACCCGAGGTATACCACTGTATAGGCACAATAAGAACCTTATGCTCTTGGCCGGTTGCAAATAAAATAGATCAGCTGAGCCCTTTTTACTGTTGGTACACATGTATGAATTAATTGTGACAGTGCACATGTGAACACTAAGGCATGACAGCAGGACAAAGAACTGAATTTGGGATATTGGGGGCAGGGGGAGTGCATACTGAATTTGAGAGTAGGCACAAGAGTAGACCTGGCTTCTTTGACCACAGCCCCATGGTAAAATTGGAGCATATGATCAGATTTTAACTCTGGCCTGGATCGTGCTGTAAGTCAGGGTTTCCCAAACTTGAGTTTCCAGCTGTTTTTGGACTACAACTCCCATCATCCCTAGCTAGCAGGACCAGAGGTTAGTGAGGATGATGGGAATTGTAGTTCAAAAGCAGCTGGAGACCCAAGTTTGGGAAACCCTGTCTAAGTTGTTGTTTAAAAATGCAAAGCACATTTCATTTTCTTCTGAAATGTTAACTACTCAGTTGACTGGGGTGATCTTTTTTTAACCTAAAAAAATGAAATTTAATCCATAACACGTATGTAAATGCCTTCTCTTTTGACAGTGCTGCTATGCATCTTTGTGCTTGTTTCTTTTCATATTGCTGGAATTGGTGGTCAGCAAAATTTCCTTATTTCCTTTACCTTTCTTACTGAACAACTTTCATAGAATCATAGAATCATAGAGTTGGAAGAGACCACAAGGGCCATCGAGTCCATCATGAAGACGCAGTTTGGATGGCTTTAGAGAATGTAAATCTATCAATGGTTCCTAGTCATCAGGACTGTAAAAAAAAAAAAGGTAAAGGATCCCTGGTCAGTTAAGTCCAGTCAAAGGTGACTATGGGGTTGCGGCACTCATCTTGCTTTCAGGCCAAGGGAGCTGGTGTTTGTCCACAGACAGCTTTCCGGGTCATGTGGCCAGCATGACTAAAACGCTTCTGGTGCAATGGGACACTGTGATGGAAGCCAGAGCGAACAGAAACGCTGATTACCTTCCTGCCATAGTGGTACCTATTTATCTACTAGCACTGGCATGCTCTCAAACTGCTAGGTGGGCAGGAGCAACGGGAGCTCACTCCGTCACGTGGATTTGAGCTGGGACAGAGCAACGGGAGCTCACTCCGTCACATGGATTCGAACCACTGACCTTCCGATTGGCAAGCCACCCGCATTCCTTCATCGTGACTGTATGAATAATAATAATAGTAATAATTTATTATTTATACCCCATTCATCTGGCTGGGTTTTCTCTGCTCAGTCACTCTGGGTGGCTCCCAACAGAATATCATCATCATCAACAACAACAACAACAATAATGTGATAAAACATCAAACATAAAAAACTTCCCTAAACATAGTCAGATAGTTGTTTATATCCTTGACATCTGATGGGGGGAGTGTTCCACAGGGTGGGCACCACTACCAAGAAGGCCCTCCGCCTGGTTCCCTCACTTCTCACAGTGAGGGAACTGCCAGAAGGCCATTGGAGCTGGACCTCAGTGTCAGGGCTGTACGATGGGGGTGGAGACGCTCCTTCAGGTATACTGGGCCAAAGTGTCTCCAGAGGCACCATGCTATTGGAGAGCAACACCTGGAGAGGACTGTAGGTCCTGCTTGTGAGCATCTCAGAGGCATCTGGTTAGAGAAACCAATGTAGTACTGATTTTGTTGGACTTCAGCTCTCATCAGTCCCAGCCAGCATGGCCATAATAGGGCATGATAGGAGTTGTAGTCTAGCAGCATCTGAAAGACACCAAGTTGGTCACCCCTGGCTTAGATGCTGTAGGAAGCTGCATGCTGGTCTAGTTGAACCATCGGTCAAGTATGGCTCTTCCAATGTCTCTTGCAAGTCTGTGACCCCGCAGGGCTTTTGTTATATTCACATCCCTATCACTCATGTTATCAAATAATAGGGCCTAGCCAAACTGTCCTAAACATTAATAGATTGGATTATCTATATAATCACTGCAATTACCTATGCTTCCACTCAGACCTTGTGCAATCTTTTCGTTCTGATATCACTTAGGGATAGAAATCTTATTTTCATAGAACGACTAGCGTTTTATCCCCAGAGATGCAATATATTCCTCCGAGAAGCGGCAAGAAAATGACCGAAAAGTGAATTTTTAAACGAGCTACGTTTTGTATCACAAGATGAGCGCATTTGAAAAGCTTTCCCTTTCTCCTTCCTGCTAATGACCTGGCTTTACACGCTTGAGGCACATTAGGAACCGGAGGTCGGAGGAGATGGGTTTGATAGAAGTGTGCAGGATTGCAGAAATGGAGTTCGCCTGCTCAAAATTGAAGCTTCTCGTAGCAAGCAATTTGATGAGTGCTTTTGTATAAGCAACCAAGCTTAACTGAAAAACCTTTTCCTTTTTTTTTAATATGAAGAGCCTAGCTCCACGAGGGGAAGAAATCGAACCTTTCTGTAGCCACCGACTTTGTTAAATGATTGGTTTGCATCAAGTTGCCCCGCATAGCTGCCAATGTTTCCCTTTTTTTAAGGGAAATTCCCTTATTCCAAATAGGATTCCTCGCAAGAAAAGGGAAAAGTTGACAGCTATGTTGACCTGTGAAAGGGCCCCAGCCCTTGACTCAGTGTCCCAGACACACACGTACACCAACTGTATTGAAAAGAAAATATTTGGTACTCTGCAGTTGATGTCTGTTTGTTTTTTAAAAAGTTTGCCCAATATAGATTGTGGAGAGACAGGGAAAAGGGTGCAGCAGTGAAATCAACAGACCAGAAGAGAAACCCTCTGGCAGCAGAGCAGCTGAGTTGGTGAATCTGTCCTTTTGCACACTGCTAGCATTGACTACTTGGGTTGGGACATGTGCCTTGCCAGCTTGGTCCATGCTATCAGCATGAATGAGCATTACCGCTCCGTGAGCAGTCTGAGTTCCAGATTCAATGGTGTTCGCATCTGACCTTCGGCTGCCAAGTCAAGCAAACGGCAGCAGCTTCAAACAATAGGAAGGTTAGCCCTCGGCGATTCCTGCTTAGCCGAAAGATTAGGGAGCTGTTCTCTTGCACTTCAGGCATGCCTTCACGGAAGCTTCCTGTATTCTGGCTTCGGAAAGGCAGCTTGCAATCGATCAGGTCTCCAGGAATGGCAGACAGGACCACGCAGAACGGAGGATGCTAAGTTGCAGGGCATGGCATTAATCCCACATCATGCACTGGCCTGACAACCGTTTCTGCAAGCTTCAGAGGATGTGGGGAGAAGCACCCTGCTTGAAAAGATGGAATGAATCAAGACATATCTTGTAAGCAAGAGCTGTGGGGTCATGGCTTTGATGCAGGAATATTGGAGAATGGGCATCTGCTAAATAAAATCCAGAAACGTAGACACACTTTTCTCTTTTTCTTTTTTGCTGCAATACTTACCTGGGAGTAAGTCCCACTGAGTTCAATAGGATAAACTTCTGAGTTGGCATTAATTGGATTGCAGAGTGAAGCCACATTCACAACATACATTTAAAGCACTATGATCACTCTTTAGACAGTTTTCGCTTTCCCCTCGCATAATAATTCTGCAAATGCAATTTGTTAAGGGTGCAGGGAGTTGTTAGGAAGCCAGTGCTTTTTTTCTAAAAAGAAAGTTTAGGGGTACTCTAATTTTCCTACTCATATTGAAATTGAAATATTGAAATTCAATTGAAATTGATACTGAAATACTGTCCCTGAATGAGGCCAAACTTAGATTCACAAAATGTTTAGGGGTATGTATACCCCTGCGTCGTCCTGTCCCCCCCCAGAAAAAAAGCACTGGAGAACCCTATTTGTTTCACAGAATTACAGTTCCCAGTTCCTTGATTGTTAAACCACTCTGGGAATGACATCTCCCAGAATTCTTTGGGTGAAGAAGCCATGACGGTTTGAAGAGGCATCAGGGTGCTGTGAATGTATGGTGTGAATGTGGCCCAAGAACCCAACATCTTAATGACAGATGGATAAAGAGTTATCTTCAGTTGGCAGGCTGTGTGTATGTGCTAATGCATGCATGCAGCTACACATAGGAATGAACCACGCCACCCATCAATGCAAGCTTTATGTGCTTGAAATGCAAGATATAGGTGTGTCTTGAATTCACATTACTTTGTAGAGTCAGATATATTGCAAATGGGCAAAAGACCTCGTCAGAGTTGCTATGACCCGCTTCCAAGTGATAATGAATTAGCTAAACAAGATGAACAATGAGCATCACATGAGGGACAACTGAACCAGTCACAGCTTCCATTTAGCCCGAGTCTAATGGTGTCAAATTCAAAATATGAATTCCAGCTCAGCAGCTTTTTGTTGGATATTCTTCTTCTTCTCTATCCACTTACTACAGAATGTTCCTTTGCTGCTTTCTGAACTGAGCTCCGGCAAGTTCCCCCTGAAAAAAAAGTCCCACTTCAATCTCTATACAGCATCCGGCAACTGAAGATAATATTTTGTGCATCTGACAAAGTGGGTTGGCCTACGAAGCTTATGTTACAATAAACGTCTTAGTCTTCAAGGCGCCACACACTTACCGAATGTAAGGTTCATGATGTTCTCCAGGCCCTTTGAACAAAAGACGTTATATGTCTCCCAGTTTGTTGACATCTCACCTTGTCCCATTTTTCATCAAAGGTGACGACCAAATATCTTGGCAGAAGTGCTTAGCAACAGCCTTAAATCCACCTGGCGAGTGAATATTTGAAAAAGCGTATTTCCTGTGGCCCACTTCGGATGCTACATTTGTGGTGCATTAAAGGTAAAGGGACCATTAGGTCCAGTCGTGGCCAACTCTGGCCACGCTTTATTGGCCGAGGGAGCCGACGTACAGCTTTCCGGTTCATATGGCCAGCATGACTAAGCCGCTTCTGGTGAACCAGAGCAGTGCACAGAAATGCCGTTTACCTTCCCACCGGAACGGTACCTATTTATCTACTTGCACTTTGAGGTGCTTTCGAACTGCTAGGTTGGCAGGAGCTGGGACTGAGCAACGGGACCTCACCCTGTCGAGGGGATTCGATCTGCCGACCTTCTGATCAGCAAGTCCTAGGCTCTGTGGTTAAACCCACAGCGCCACCTGTGTCCCATGTATGCACATACATACCAGTTAAAAAGAAACATTCTCTGTGTGAGGCACATCCAACAGGAGTTGCTGCATGTGTCTTGGCACATGTAGAATACACAAGACAAGACCTTCTAGCTATTCATCCAAACTACAGGCGGCGACCATTTTAGGCATGTTCAAATTATGTGTGATTGCTGATGTGTGGGTCCTTTTGGACCCGGAAGAGGGAATAATGGGGGCAGAATGGTAATGGAGGGGTGTAACAAGGCATAATGGGGCAGGGCTCACTTATGCCAGGAATGGAACCCGCACGCGAAATGGCCATCAGCGGTAACATGCCATTGTGCGATTCCAGCTACATTCCATCAACACTGGGGACAGAACGTGACTCAGTGGCAGAGTGTATTCTTTGCCATGCTCTCAACACCTGCCATCTTCAGCTGAAAAGAATCAAGGACTGACTGTTGGGAAAGGCCTGAACCTCGAACTATGTCGGAGCCCTGATAGTCAAAATAAACTGAGCTAGAATGAACAAATGGTACGACTGGGGAAAAGGCAACTTTGTATGTTCTAAACATCTCATACATCTGAATTAACCAAGGTCTTAAGTGAGGCTAATTGAGTTTAGAGGACCTCCTTGAAGTGGAATGAAAGTGTGATCTTTCGCAAGAGCAGGCATTTCCCTCCCACCTTGAACCTGAGTAGGTTTAGAAGAATTTAAGTATGGGATTTATATAAAATATACTTCTGTAAAACCAATCAACTTTTGCTTCAAATTGCAATTACATAACAGCATGAAAATAATAATTCTCGAAATGAAACCTTTTGAAGACATACAGGAGAAACATGATTAGTCTATAAGTAGAATTTAATCCATCCTTTGACACCAGCTATATATTTCAAGCTTCATAATTACATGAACAGGTGAGTAATGTGTTCTGGCGTCTTCTCACTTTGAGAAAAATATGTCAAAGATTGAAATGCTCTTATATGAATCACTTAATTTATTCTCACCGTGATATGTTTTTATCCATATGTGTGTGTGTGTGGAAAAACTTAACCATTAAATCTTTACTGTGGCTATAAAATTCCTTGTATTAAAAAAGAGAGGAGGAGAGCTTCTGCATATTCTATCGGTGTTTACGAGCTTGTTAGCTTTTTATTCTGAGTGGAAGCTTCTTACGACATCATCCATGCATTCTGATGACATTCTGTGTGTCTGTGCATCTTCTGAAGAACAGTCAGAAGAACATGAGGAAGCCAAGTGGATTGGGCCAATGGTTCATTTAGTTCCACAGTCCATTTCTCACAGTGGCCAACTAGCTTCCTTCTGGAAGGCCTACAAGTCGAACATCAAGGAGAAGAGGTCCATAGTTTGCATTGGATGCAGAAGATCCTAGGGTCAGTTCTCCACGTAGGGCTGGGAAAGACCCCCTTCTGAAACCCTGGAGAGCTACTGTTAATCAGTGTGGACTGGGGAAGAAATACTCTGGCCTATGGGCCTAATTAGACTTGCCAAATGGCCTTCCCAATTGGCTCATGAGTCCACTTCAGCTGAGCCATGACCATCTACCCTACACCAAACATCCATCATATATGTTGATGTTGACAAGCTGGAACGTGTACAGAAGAGGGCAACCAAGATGATCAAGGGTGTGGGAACCAAGCCTTATGAGGATTAGTTGAAGGAGCTGGTTGTGTTTAGCCAGGAAAAGAGGAGATATGATAGCCATCTTCAACTATCTCAAGGGCTATCACAGGGAAGAGGGAGCAAGCTTGTTTTCTCCTGCTCTGGAGGGTAGGACTCAAACCAATGGATTCAGGTTACAAGAAGGAGATTCCAACTAAACACCAGGAAGAACTTTCTGACAGGAAGAATTGTTCGACAGTGGAATGGTCTCCCTTGGGAGGTTGTGGACTCGCCTTCCTTGGAGGTTTTTAAGCAGAGATTGGATGGCCATCCTTTTTTTATAGCTTTCATAACTAGAGGTCATCACCACACTTTGTGCAAATAGCTTACATATTGTGTGGTATAATATTTTCTTTAGCCTGCCTGAATCTAATGTCCATAAATGAGCCCAAGTTCTAGTGTTGTAGAAGAGAAACAGGCTTCCAGGCGTACCTGTAGAACCTCACCCTGTATGGAGCTAGAGCCTTGCTCAGCCTCACAGGCAAAAAAACAGAGGCAGGAGCAGAGGCATTGACTTGTGCCTAAGATCTGAGGGGGCCCAGCGCACACATGTGACATCATGTCCGCAACATGCATGCAATGTTGCATCATCAGGAGGAGGCCAAGCGTGGACCCTAACACAGAGCAACTTTAATGACTGACAGCTCCTCCTCACTCATGTTCAGGAAGAACTGACAACTGAAACCTTGCTGCACTCAGCTCCATGATGGCTCCCTCCTCCTCCTCCTTCGGCGATCACTCATAGCTGAGTAAGATTGTCTTCCATGAACACAGTCTTAGCAATGAGTCCATAAATGATTGTGGAGGCCAATTCTGGATGCATACATCCTTCCACAGTGGAGACATAGATTTCTGGGCAGGAGCTGATCACGGTGAGGGTTTGCCAAGCATGCCTTCCTCTTAGCATGTTTCTCCCGATCATCTTGAGTTCGAATGTCTTCAAAGTCCATGACACCTTTGGTGAAGGCTGTTCTCCAATTGGAGCGCTCGCAGGCCAGTGTTTCCCAGATGTCAGTGTTTATACTACATTATTTTATTTTTATTTTAGTTTTGCCTTGAGGTTGTCTTTAAACCTCTTTTGTTGACCGCCACCATTACGCTTTTCATTTTTAAGTTCAGAATGGAGCTTTGGAAGCTGATAATCAGGCATCCGCATAACATGACCAGTCCAATGAAGTTTATGTTGAAGAATCATTGCTTTGACACTGGTAATCTTTGCTTCTTCCACCACACTGGCATTAGTTTGCCTATCTTCCCAAGTGATGTGTAAAAAAATTTGGAGACACCATTGACGGAATCTTTTGAGGAGTTGGAGGTTGGTAGTGCAATAGCTTTGTAAACAAGCATTTTGGTTTCTGCACTTTAATCGGACCCCTTCCCACAGATATAGGGAGGGCTGGAGACACTTCGGCCCTATAGAGTTGGTGCCAGAGGCATTAGTTATATAAAGTTATTTAAGAGCAGCTGGTATTTTATTGGTTCCTCAGGTCACCTGATCCTGCTGCAAAGCAGAAAGACATCAGTGTGTACATTCCTTCTGCCCTGATAGTGCAACAGAGCCCCTGGTTCAAGGTCCCGGCACGTTACAAAGAAAGCTTTCAAGTTTGCAAACTGTGCAGTTTCTCAGGGCTTATGGCTCATTTGCCACATGACATCCCACACAGAGTATTTACTATGTCATAAACAATCCCAACATAGAACGATGGAAGTGCCACCAGCTTTTGGCAGAGTAGCTCTGCTCTCCTCTAAATACAGCATTTTCTCCTGGCACAAGTGAGCTTTTTCTGCCAGCTCCTCTCTCCTAGATGCTGACTCTTGGCTTTCATACTCTTGGCTTTCAACCTTGCTCTTCTAATTACACCCTCAGAGCTGCCAGGTTTCATCTGTAAGCTGAAGAGAAGAGTGAAATTCTAAATCTTCACATTGCGGTGTTGCTAAGGGTGTTGATGAAAGCATGGTAGTGATCACCAAAGCTTAATTCAAGTCATCCCTAAGGGGCAGATAGTTTTCGTCTTTCGTTCCACCGAAGGTTCAGGAATTCCTCAGATATGTGTAATAATCATACTTTTGTTTTTGATCCATTTGCAGGTATTCTAAACCTGATCTCTCCCTCCCCCCCCCCCCCTCTCGCTCAGATTTGTGTTTGGAACAGTCTCTTTTTTTTGGCCCTACAGAGCTGTTTTAGGAGGCTGGAGATTTGGGTTTGAGATTGAGGTTCCTGGCAACCTGTTTATTGAGAATTCTTCCTGATACGTTTGCAGGGGGGGGTGTAATTTAATTATTATTTTGTTTGTTTGTTTGTTTGTTTGTTTGTTTGTTTGTTTCTATCCCACCCATCAAGGGACGCGGGTGGCGCTGTGGGTTAAACCACAGAGCCTAGGACTTGCCGATCAGAAGGTCGGCGGTTCAAATCCCCGCGACGGGGTGAGCTCCCATTGCTCGATCCCTGCTCCTGCCAACCTAGCAGTTCGAAAGCTCACCAGTGCAAGTAGATAAATAGGTACCACTCCAGTGGGAAGGTAAATGGTGTTTCCGTGCGCTGCTCTCGTTCACCAGAAGCGGCTTAGTCATGCTGGCCACATGACCTAGAAGCTGTACGCCAGCTCCCTCGGCCAATAAAGCGAGATGACCCCAGAGTCAGCCACGACTGGACCTAATGGTCAGGGGTCCCTTTACCCTTTACCTTTACCCCACCCATCTATACCAGGGATTGAGTCTGATGCTTTCTGCATGCCAAGCAGATACTCTACCATTGAATTACAACTCTTCCTGAGATCCTCTGGTGGATATCAACCAGTACCTTTCCAGCTTGTGTTCCCCTTGGTATTATTTTCAAGTGGTCACCTTCTTAGCTTTGTGGAAGCTGACCTCACCCTAATCACGAAACGGGTGATATATTTTTAGTTTCTCCCGAAAGCCGGAGAGGACATAATGTCAACCCCCAAATGTCTACCTCAAAAAGCTGTAATTTGGTACACTTGTAGCCAAGGCTACACAGACTACTGAAGGAATCTCAAAGTGGGTCAGTTCTTCAACAATTTTTTTAAAACTTTGGCCATCCGGTCTACTCACAATAAGGGCAAGCATTCCATTCACGAGCCAGCAGCATTCCAGTGCATTCCAAGGGGGTTGGAATGTTGATCCGTGGGAGTTTGGTTGTTTCTTCATACTTAGACTTGGGGAGGGTATGGATTCAGAGCAGCAACCACACAACGTTTTCAAATATATTATATATTGCATGAAGCTTTGCTACGGATGGCAATTGGGTCATAAAGCAATTGCCCTCTAATACGTGATTCCCCATAGCATCAGTTATTGATTCAAGGGCCTAATGGGACCACAAAAATTAAATCCTGTTATTTTCTAGGTGTACAGAATTGGCAAATTTTCTTCACAAAGAATGCAATAATATAGGCAAATTTAACAGGGCTCTGTTTGTTGCTATTTTGTTAATGTTGTGAATATTGTTTTATAGATGTGAATGCTGTCGTACTTTGTGAATCCTATAATATGATTTTTGGTCTAACTGTGAAGTTTAGCTCTTTTGTTAATCGTGTTACATAGATGGTAATTGTTTTATTTGTGATTTGTGATTGTTTTACTAGTGATTTGTTACGTATGCTATACGATTTGTGCTGTATTTGTGATGTTCCATTATATTATTTTTATCTTTTGTTTGTAAGCCACTTTGGGATTATTTGAATAAAAAACAGCATAGAAATAGAATCAATCAATCAATCAATCAATCAATCAACTAGGTAGCTCAGTAAATTAATTTGCTTTTCTGGTAGCCCACAGCTATTAATACCAACCTTGAAAGCGTAGGAAAGATTGCAAGGTCCTGGCAAGACACAATATGTCTCTTCTCTCGGTTGCAAAGAACGATGGGGTAACTATTGCCCTGCCTTCGGAGACCAATCACCACAGCATGCAAGTAGGGTGATCACAGAGTATACTAGATGATCAAGGTGAAATAACTGACCCCAGGACTACTTTGGTTGTTTAGTCATTTAGTGGTGTCCGACTCTTCGTGACCCCATGGACCAGAGCACGCCAGGCACTCCTGTCTTCCACTGCCTCCCGCAGTTTGGTCAAACTCATGTTCGTAGCTTCGAGAACACTGTCCAACCATCTTGTCCTCCGTCGTCCCCTTCTCCTTGTGCCCTCCATCTTTCCCAACATCAGGGTCTTTTCCAGGGAGTCTTCTCTTCTCATGAGGTGGCCAAAGTATTGGATCCTCAGCTTCAGGATCTGTCCTTCCAGTGAGCACTCAGGGCTGATTTCCTTCAGAATGGATAGGTTTGATCTTCTTGCAGTCCATGGGACTCTCCAGAGTCTCCTCCAGCACCAGAATTCAAAAGCATCAGTTCTTCGGCAATCAGCCTTCTTTATGGTCCAGGACTACTATATCTTCCCAAATAATTGCGGAGACAAACTCACACCATTTCCCCTTAGCATTGGCAGCTTTTCTTTCAGCAATCTACTTACAGGTATGAGGTGTCTCCTTTTTCCCTCTTTTATCGAAGAAGAACAGGATATTTTCATGCCATCATCATCGCAGAGGTATCTGTGGAGTGGATATATTAATTGAAAACGTCTAGTAGATTGGACAAATACAGCAGTGGGCAAAGCTATATTGCAACTTTTGAATAAATGCATAATAATAATAATAATAATAATAATAACGGGTGAGGTAGAGGAGGCTACCTTAGCTTTATGACAGTCTCACTGTTTTTAGAGGGGAACCAGGGTTTGGCCAAAACTGGGGGAAGCCAGGGATTGAGCTTGTGAACTTGTTGATTAAAGGAGTCCCGACCTTTCATGACCTTTCACCCCATAATTCAAGTGCCTTTCCCTTTACCATTCCAGTCATGGCTGTATGCATGAAATGAAGTTAAACAAGTTCCTCTCCTCCTATGCAACAGTAGTCTGGAAGTGTCATGTCCCTAGCCTCTGAGTTAACTGCAAACCAAAATGCACCGGTGAGTCCATGCAGTAGAATGATCACGTTAAGATTCCTTTGCACCCCCTCTTTCTTACAATGCCATTCTTCCCAAATAAGTCCAATCATTTCTGACTATTGGCTCTGGTGGAGCGGGAGTCGAAAATATCTGGAGGGCACAGACCAAACTGATGGAGCCAGATGGACCAATGTTGTTTCTTAACAAAAGATACCGTATTTTTTGCTCTATAAGACTCACTTTTTCCCTCCTAAAAAGTAAGGGGAAGTGTGTGTGCGTCTTATGGAGCGAATGCGGGCTGCGCATCTATCCCAGAAGCCAGAACAGCAAGAGGGATTGCTGCTTTCACTGCGCAGCGATCCCTCTTGCTGTTCTGGCTTCTGAGATTCAGAATTTTTTTTTTCTTGTTTTCCTCCTCCAAAGACTAGGTGCGTCTTGTGGTCTGGTGCGTCTTATAGAGCAAAAAATACGGTAACTTTCTACATTCCTAAGCTGCTATCTAGCCATGGATAGGAACAGTTACGGGATTAAAAATGGAAAGCGTAATGCCGGTGGTCAACAAAAGAGGTTTATAGACTCTCTCAAAGCAGGTCTTTTAAAAATGTAGTATAAACACCGGCAACTGGGAAACACTGGCCTGCAAGCGCTCCAATTGCAGAACAGCCTTCATCAAAGGTGCCATGGACTTTGAAGACGCTCGAACTCAGGACAAAAGGGAGAAACATGCTATAACAACATACTAGAAACATTTATACTAATGAAAAATATTCAGGATTCACTGGAAACATATTTAATCTGACTCAAAAAAGAGAGAGAGAGAACAAAATTTAAACTTCTATTGTACATCTTTGATTGCAGGGGACCTTGGTCTTAGAAGCAAAAAAATCAAATATCACCCTTCTATCTATTCCTATTTAGGGGGTAAAGAAGAGATTGTCATAACGTGGTACATTTATCTTCTGAAGTCTGTGTGTGCTCGTAAGTTTCAGAAGTCATTTATCATCATCACCGTTTATGAAAATCTGTTGTAGCTTTGCCATAAATGATAGAGCAAAGGGGGTTGAGTTACTTCTTTCTACTGGAGAAGCCATCAGTTGGTTTGGGACACAATATTTTGAGTTGCAGGGAAATGCTTGCCCATGTTTGGGGGTGGGGTGAGGAGGCACATGTGGAAAATGCCCTTTGAGCCTCCCACTAAGATCTGTTTCATCAATGGCTCCCAACATCTGGGCAAAGAGCTTTGTGACACAACCAACAAGGATTCCCCCCCCCCCCATCATCTAGGGAACAGATTGCCTCTTGCATGACTGACAAAGAGAGCCAGCTGCAGCTGCAATTTTCTGGAAAACAGCAATACTGCAAAGCAAAAATGGGACACCTGTCACTCTCCAGATGTAGCTAGACAATGGCTGCCATCATCTCCATCATTGGCCATGATGGGCAGAGCTGATGAGTGTTGGAGTCCAACAACAAATGAAGGTCCACAAGTTCACCAACCCAGTTAAAACCATTAAAACCACTTCAAACAATATTGGAAGCTAGGTTGGACAAACCTGCATTTCTTGTTTCTTTCAGTTTCTCAATTTCCCCATCAGCTTGCCCCATTTCCTCATAAAAAAGGCATCCACATGAAAACCGATAGACGTGTGATTCATCAAATACACACAATTTCTTTACACAACTTTCCTCATGTATGCAATTTTGCAAGCAATTGTTCCCAATATAATACATTCTTTTTAATGGGTATAAGCCTTTTTGAGCACCCTTTCCCCTAATGTACACTCTTTCTGTGCTCATTTTATTTGTCAGAGAACCACATCACAAAATTTGGAAATGTGCAGATTTGAAGGGTAGTGTAATGGTTGTAGGGATTGCTTGTGCGTAAGTAGCCTTTACTCGTGGCTAGGTTGCATGGTTGAACCCTTTCTGACTAGACAGCCCTCTATTCCGCGGCTGCCTCAGTCGCTGGCAGAATCCGTCAGTGGGCGTTTCTTAAACCGCTTCCAACATAAAAGCTGCTTGACGTCCAGTCTCCTCCCCCGTTGCCTGCACGAAAGCTTTTTGCGCAAGGTGGGTGTGGGCAAAGGAGCACTAGTCCCCTCTCCGCTTGTCTCCTGCAAAGAGTCCTGGAGCCACCTCTCCGCTTCCTCTATCTCCTCCCCTTCTCCACTGGTGTTACGCTGATTTCCTTCCCCAGCGTATGGGCTATCCCTCCTCCTACTGGGACCCTCTCCACCATCATCCGGGAGCCCTCTCACCTCCTCCTGCTCCGATGGCAGTTCCCTGACAGGTAGCTTCAGTTCTCATACATCTTTTCCTAGAAAAATACCAGTGCCCATACTTCGCACCACATATGGCAGGTGTGGGGCAGGATGGCATGGTCTGAGGGAAAACAATGGGGGAGGCCTGCAGCTCTGAGCACCCCTGAATTAAATCAATGCAGATGTGTTCACCTTTCAGCAGCTGACTGCCTTGCCCCCTTCTAAATCCTGTTTCCATCCTTTCATGGCTGTCACGCCGCGTGAAAATTCAACAATGGCAGGTTTCACCCATCGCCATTCTCCCTATATCCAGTGGTACCTCTGGTTGCGAACGGGATCCGTTCTGGAGCCCCGTTCACAACATGAGCAGAACGCAACCTGCGTCTGCGAGTCTGCACATGCGCAGGTCGCAATTTGCTGCTTCTGCGCATGCGTGTGATGTCATTTTGAGCGTCTGCGCATGCGTGAGCGGCAAAACTCAGAAGTAACCCTTTCCGGTACTTCCGGGTTGCCATGGGACACACAACCTGAAAAGATTTAACCTGAAGCAAACGTAACAAGAGGTATGACTGTACTAGAATGTTGAACTGGTTGAGCTTATATTTTTTGACATCTTTTCAAAGCACGGACGCCTACCCGGAGGCCAGTGGGAGGATAGCAGCCATCTCTCTGAGACAATGATCACTGGACACAAGCCTGCTTGTGCAGAGGTTATATTTTTCCAATGCACAAGACTTGATTTTTGAGAAGGGAGAATAGATCAGAACATGACACTGTCGGCCTGCATCTCGCAGAGTTGCCTTGGCTTGTGAAAAGCTGCATGCTGCTCCTTTCAACACGCACAGCAAGTGTTGTTCTCTCTGCCCGCCCGCCCTGCAGTTTGCCTCTAGCATAGTTCTTCTTGGGCTGCCACTTATAAGGCTTAATCTCTGCTTCCTCTCATGCATCCTGTGGCTTAAGGGAAGGGAAAGCAGTGCTCAGCTCCAAATCTCCCCCCATGGTTCATTGCAAGCCCAGATCTCGTCCACAAGTGCTCTGAGGTACATCATCCATAGGCTAGATAATATTTCTCTGATACACCCTCTTTCCCCAGATGACGGGCCACCAACGTAGACCCTCCAAGTGGGTCTGTCCACTTTTCCAGGGAGTCTGTTAGATAGGCAGGCTAATGATCCAGCAGCAAAGCTCATGGTTCTGAAGATGCTCAGACCTGTCATTTCCTACGAGGATCAAGGGACATTTCATTTTCTGTAAAGCACTCTCAGACCCTCCAAGTGTCCCTGTTTTCCAGTCCCAGAATTACAGAAACCGTCCCACTTTCTGATTTGATCCTGTAATGTCCAGCTTTTCTTTAGGCCATCCCAATTTTCATTGGAGAAATATTGGAGGGTTTGGAGTTATCCGTGTCAGTACGCCTTTCAACCGATTTCAGCAACTGGGCTCAATAACTGGTTCTGCCCCGACTGGGCTAGGCAACTGGAGCACTTTCAAAGACCTTCCAATCCTGGAAAGCAGGTCCCGGGCACTGGACCTACAACTGTGCATTGTGAGCACCAGACTCAACAAAGTATAAATAACACGGAAGCTAGCTGTGAAGCATAACTCCTTTTATTTCTAACAGCTACTACAAACTACCTCACCTGAAGTACTGTGTCCAGTTCTGGGCACCACAGTTCAAGAAGGACACTGACAAACTGGAACGTGTCCAGAGGAGGGCAACCAAAATGGTCAAAGGCCTGGAAACGATGCCTTAGGAGGAACGGCTAAGGGAGCTGGGCATGTTTAGCCTGGAGAAGAGGAGGTTAAGGGGTGATATGATAGCCATGTTCAAATATATAAAAGGATGTCACATAGAGGAGGGAGAAAGGTTGTTTTCTGCTGCTCCAGAGAAGCGGACACGGAGCAATGGATCCAAACTACAAGAAAGAAGATTCCACCTAAACATTAGGAAGAACCTCCTGACAGTAAGAGCTGTTTGACAGTGGAATTTGCTGCCAAGGAGTGTGGTGGAGTCTCCTTCTTTGGAGGTCTTTAAGCAGAGGCTTGACAACCATATGTCAGGAGTGCTCTGATGGTGTTTCCTGCTTGGCAGGGGGTTGGACTCAATGGCCCTTGTGGTCTCTTCCAACTCTATGATTCTATGATTCTAAAGAACTACTGGCTTGCATGAGTGTTACAGCTCCCACTCAGCCATCGAGTCACTACATAGATAAGACTCTCTCCACACACAGTCAGGTAGTCAGTCAGGAGGGGAAGAAGAGAAGAGCAGTTTTCGCCCCCTCCTTTCTCAAAACATCAGATCAGGAGATTCTTGCAATGGAAGGGGGTGAGAATATCAGCAATCTGACCCCCCCCCCCCCCAAGCCAAGGAGATGCAACTTTTAGAAGACACCTGAAAGCCGCCCTTAAAAAAGTTTAATGTTTTATCATTATTTTATATGCACTAGAAGCCGCCCAGAGTGGCTGGGGCAACCCAGACATATGGAATGGGGATTAATAATAGTAATATAATAGGAAGTCCCTAATTTCATTGGAAAATGCCAATGCAGGGCCACAGGTGCCAGGGGGCCTGCCAGTAAGAGCTGTGAACAGTCTTAGGAAATATCCATTTCCTGTTACCTGTGCCCTCCCCGGTATCCATTTTGAAGTATGCAAGGTCTCCACAGCAGCCTTTTTGAAAAGTTCCACATATGCCCACTGGCCCAAATTCTAGACCATCCCTTTTAACAATACAGTGGTACCTCGAGTTACATGCATCTCAGGTTACAAACGCTTCAGGTTACAAACTCTGCTAACCTGGAAGAGTTACCTCGAGTTGAGAACTTTGCCCCAGGATGCGAACGGAAATCGTGTGCTGGTGGCGCAGCGGCAGCAAGAGGCCCCATTAGCGGAAGTACACCTCTAGTTAAGAACAGTTTCAGGTTAAGAACGGACCTCTGGAACGAATTAAGTTCGTAACTAGAGGTACCACTGTACTGAAATGAAAGCATGCCTGATGGATGAATATCTTGTTATCTTTTCAAACACCAACTCCGCTTGCAAATTGTATTGGCTCTTAAAAGATGTTTTGAAAGAACTATACAGCATTCCACATACTTTTGCCTTATTATTTTCTACCTAAGAAGCACAGAAATCAGCTCCCCTCCGTTTCAAGGATGGCTGGCAGCACGATCGTTTAACTTAATTGATCTCTATTACTTTGAACTACCTCTTCACCATCTGTTCTCCTCTATAATTATGAATGTAAAAAGGCAACATCTTTCACAATTTCATTACTCAAATGCCTAATATAAAGCGACTTGAAATGCTATGTGCATTCCTTGCACCAGGCAGCATCAGTCTGTGATGTTTGCCTCGTGTTTCAGGTACCATTTGAATGGAGGGAAATGTATGTGTTATGTTCAATTCTTCTGCTTGCTATAATGTACTTCGCCAGCACAGTTGAGGGCTTAATGATAGCAAGATTTTTGGTCCATTATGTTTTTAGGCAAAATAAACACACCAGCAGACATTTTGACCCCAATCATTTTGCATTATTAGTCCTTAAAAGGGGGGGGGGGTGGCTTATCCAAACATGTTAACATTTCCTAAGCCGTATGTTTCCTGTTACTTAATGGGCAGTAGCAAGGTTTTTCTTTGTTCTCCTGGGATTTCTCTGAATGGAGAAATTGAACTTCTGCAGTGTTCATCATACAATATTCTCAAATCATGCAAGCACCACATTCTTTGGGCAGAGATGGGGGTGATGGAAGATTCATTAACACATTCTTTTTCTCCTTGTGTTTAAGCAAAGTTTCCTTTGACACCATTTTTTTTTTTTTTTAAATTCAAGGCTCAGCATATTGCTTAAAATGCCAGTTGAAGTGTTGTCTTAAGATAGTCGGCAAGGATAATTACCCAAAGTTGTGCGATGGCTGAAAAGTAAGGTAAAGGTAAAGGGACCCCTGACCATTAGGTCCAGTCGTGGCCGACTCTGGGGTTGCGGCGCTCATCTCACTTTATTGGCCGAGGGAGCCGGCATACAGCTTCTAGGTCATGTGGCCAGCATGACTAAGCTGTTTCTGGTGAGCCAGAGCAGCGCACGGAAACGCCATTTACCTTCCCACCAGAGTGGTACCTATTTATCTACTTGCACTTTGACGTGCTTTCGAACTGCTAGGTTGGCAGGAGCAGGGACCAAGCAACGGGAGCTCACCCTGTCTCAGGGATTCGAACTGCCAACCTTCTGATCGGCAAGTCCTAGGCTCTGTGGTTTAACCCACAGTGCCACCCGCGTCCCTCCCGGCTGAAAAGTAGCTTATGTTTATTTAAAAAACCAACAAACAAACAGCTATGACACCGTCCAATCCAGTCTGCGAAGAATACCAAACTAAGTCTCCCATCCCTAAACATTTGAAGTAGAAATTTCTTCCTGCGCTTGTGAATGGACCTCACCAGTCTTGGTGAATGTATGTGTGAGCTACATAAAACACAGAGGATATTGCTATTAGCTCCCTGTATGATTCATGACCAAACCACTGCTCATCCATTGTGTCGGTAATGGACTACAGAAGATCGGCAGGTCTGCTGCAATGTTTCGCTGCAGGAAAACTGAAAGACAAAGTAACTGTTGCTCCTTGCAAAGTAACTGTTGCTCCTTTAAATAAGTTTCTCCCTGCTGGTCGGACACCGGGGCTCAAATTATTGGGTGGGGGAAGGGAGAGAGAGAAAATCTGGGGGCTGGGCTCTCAATGCATGCACACACACACACACACACACACGTAATGCGAAGACTTTCCGACAGAGAAGGAATGGCAACACAGCAGACCATTTCCCTTTCAATCTTCTGCTAGTGACACCCAAGAGTGAATAAAAAAAGAATTCTTCTGAAAGCGGCTTTGAATTCTCAACCCTGATCCGACAATTTATAAATCCCCCTCCTATCTCTTGTTCTGTTTTGTGAACCTTTGCTAAACTGCCTGGCGATCTCTGTACTTTACTGTAAGGAGCTGTTTCTCGACGAGATATTTCGTGAGCTATACCCAGGGCTGGATTTAGGTTTTATGAGGCCCTAAGCTACTGAAGGTAATGGGGCCCTTTATATGTCCAGCTGTCCTTTGTCAACAACAAATTGTCACTGTTTTTTTGTGTTGAATATATGCTATATGGTAATTTATAGACCTAACAGGTATCTAAAGCCATTTGCACATAACAAAATATGTTTTTTATCAAAGTAATTTGGTTTTTATCTTATATTTTGGAAATGTGCATCTAGTCCCCCCCCCCTTTAAATTTTTTTGGGCCCCCAAGAGATTGGTGCCCTAAGCTATAGCTTAGGTGGAGAGAAGTGTGAATTAGGTAGATTTACATCTGAACGAAACCCAACCAGTTGAACATACCCTCCAATATTTCTCCGATTAAAACATGGACATCCTATTTAATAATTAGAATTAGAATTAGAATTGGAATTATAATTTTATTGTTATTCATAGCCTGCCCATATGACTGGACCCCAGGCACTCTGGGCAACTTCCAACATATATAAAAACATGATAAAACATTAAACTTTTTTTAAAAAAACCTCCCCCATACAGGGCTGCCTTCAGATGTCTTCGAAAGGTTGTGTAGTTACTTATATGGGGTCGCACAACTCCATACTCTCCAATGTTTCTCCAGTGAAAATAGGGATGTCCTAAGGAAAAGCAGGATATTCTGGGATCGAATCAGAAACCAGGACCGCTTATGTAAAGGTAAAACTAAAAAAAGTAAAGGTAAAGGACCCCTGGATGGATTAAGGCCAGTCAAAGGAGACTATGGAGTTGAGGTGCTCATCTCGCTTTCAGGCCAATGGAGCCAGTGTTCGTCCACAGGCAACTTTCCGGGTCATGTGGCCAGCAGGACTGAACCACTTCTGGTGCAATGGAACTCATGTGCATCCAGTTTTTTTTTACTCTTTAATTTTTTGGGGGGTCTCCAAGAGATTGGTGCCCTAAGGTATAGCTATTGGTGCCCTAAGCTATAGCCCTAACCAGAGCACAGGGAAACACCGTTTACCTTCCCACCGCAGCGGTACCTATTTATCTACTTGCGCTGGTGTGCTTTCGAACTGCTAGGTTGGCAGGAGCTGGGACAGAGCAACGGGAGCTCACCCCATTGCGGGGATTCGAACTGCTGACCTCCCGATAGGCAAGCCCAAGAGGCTCAGTGGTTTAGACCACAGTGCCACCCGTGTCCCTTGTGTAAATCCGGGACTGTCCCTGGAAAATAGGGACAATCGGAGGGTCTGGTTACAGTGTTGTGAGGCTTTCTGGTTTTTGAGCTCCTCGAAGGAGACGTTGGTGATCACAAGAAAGAATCATGCTCTGGCAAGAGGAAGCAGAAATGCCATGCGGTCCTTCCAAATAAAAAAGCCCAGATAAGCTTTGGCAGACTGCAGTATCCAAGAGCATCATTTAGAGGCTGTTCAGAGAACAGTACAATCTCTGGCGGCAGAGCTACATTTAGCTTAGAACAAAATGCTGCCATGTGGCTTGGTGACATTGTTCTCACTTTCGTTTTCAACAACATTTTGATTAGAGACGGTCTGTAATTTGTCTCAATTTTAAAAAAAATAATCAAATGGGGGGGGGGATTTTGGAACACTTTGCTTTTACTGATGCTTCACAGGTTTCTTGTAATTAAAGAAGAATTTAAAAAAATAGTGATAAGTTATACTGTACTGTACAGAATTTTTAGAAAGTTTATAACCTTACCTGCAAACCCAGGAAATGAGTTCTGATCTTTGGGTTTGTGATCTGTAGCATGTGATCTGTTTTCATTATCATATGAAAATATTTGTAGGTTACAATTCTAAGCATGCTTACTTGGGGAAAGGTTCTGTTGAAATTTACTATTATTATGACAGCCAACCAAGTAATATCATCAGTCCTACCCAGGCACGTGATTTGGTTACATCTGTTTTTTAGGTTGGTTTGAAAGGTTTGAATTGTGTTTAGACGTCTGAACAGTTTTTAAATGTTCATAAATATATTTTTGAAAAGAACACAAGCCGTGGTTGCCAGTTTGGAACTGAACATGCATAGGATTGTGGGAGTAAAATGGACAGAGCTTATCAGTTGCAATACCAGGGGCTGTTTTGAAGCTTATCAAAGTCCATACATTTGACAGCATTCCCCCCGCCCCTGAACGACAGGTGAAGGACAAATTCCTTGAAATGTCCTTGTAATTACAGGCTCAAATCAGGTCCTTAATCTTGATAAGCGCTGCTGTATTCAAATATATGTGAAAGTTATATAACAGTGAACTATATAAACAGGAAGAAGGCTAATGTTCTGTACGAACTTTTCATAATCAATTGATTAGTCAGTGAAACAGTAGATATTTAATGAATTAGAAACTTGCTTTATGGTTTGCAAATGAACAGACGTAATTATTCACAATTAGCTTGCATTGCCTGATCTACTGCATTTATACTCATCCATGGACGTCCCTATTTTCATCAGAGAAATGTTGGAGGGTATGGAGTTATATGACCCTCAAGCCAAGGAGATAAGTAACTACACAACCTTTAGAAGACATCTGAAGGTAGCCCTCTATAGAGATTTTTTAATGTTTAATTTTATATATGTTGAAAGCCACTCCCAGAGTGTTTGGGGCAACCCAATCAGATGGGTGGGGTATAAATAATAAAATTCTTACTATTTCTGTGATGAATAATAATAATAAAATTACAGTGATACCTCGGGTTAAATACTTAATTCGTTCTGGAGGCCTGTTCTTAACCTGAAACTGTTCTTAACCTGAAGCACCACTTTAGCTAATGGGGCCTCCTGCTGCTGCCGCGCTGCCAAAGCACAATTTCTGTTCTCATCCTGAAGCAAAGTTCTTAACCTGAAGCACTATTTCTGGGTTAGCGGAGTCTGCAACCTGAAGCGTATGTAACCTGAAGTGTATGTAACCCGAGGTACCACAGTATTATTTCTCCAGTAAAAATAGGGATGTCCAAATGAAAAGCGGGGCATTCTGGGATCAAATAAAAAACCGGGGGGGGGGGGTACTGTAAATTTGGGACTGTCCTTCTAAAATAGGGACACTTGGAGGGTCTGCAAGGAGCCTTTTGGGCTTGCCGATCAAAAGGTTGGCAGTTCAAATCCCCACAACAGAGTGAGCTCCCTTTGCTCTGACCCAGCTCCTGCCAACCTAGCAGTTTGAAAGCACACCAGTGCAAGTAGATAAATAGGTACCGCTGTGGCGGGAAGGTAAATGGTGTTTCTGTGTGTTCTGGTTTCCGTCACAGTGTTCCGTTGTGCGAGAAGTGGTTTAGTCCTGCTGGCCCCATGACCCGGAAAGCTGTCTGTGGACAAACGCTGGCTCCCTCGGCCTGAAAGCGAGATGAGCGCCACAACCCCAACCTTTGACTGGACTTAACCATTCAGGGGTCCTTTACCTACCTTTTTAATCTACGTATGGACACCTGAGCAAACCTGCTGACACCTGAGAACCATTGACTCTCCTAGAAGGAAAGGCAGACAGAACGACTGCAGCAGTTGCACTATCTAAGCCCAAACTGTTCAAAGCAAAATTTGCCGGCTACTTCTGCAATGTTTGCACTCCAGCGTACTTTATCTTTCGTGCAGCATTGTATATCATTGACATTTGTAGAGTTTCCACTTTTGTTGATTGTTATGTACTAAGCTTGGATCCTAGAACAATAGGCAAGTAGGTTCCTAGAATGCAACAACTGATTGGCCTGCAGGAAAAGACCAATCAGGCTCCAGGAGGGAAGCAGAATCAGCCAATCAGACGGGACTCATTGTGTAAATAATGTATATAAAAGCCTGAGGTTTGGGGGGGCAATTGAATCACTGTTTTACAAGCTGCAATAAAGAGCATGAAAGCACTACAGGACTCTGAGAATATTTCATTGATCCTTATTTTTGCTCAGCTTAATTTGTATGGTGGATCTCATCTGGTCATATACGACCATCACCGTTTCTGGTTTATGGAGTGCAGGTTGTGGAATATCTGTAAATGGTTCGCCATTAAGTTGTAATGGCAGAATAACAGTGAGAGAGAGAGAGAGAGAGAGAGAGAGATGGACTGCCAGAATTTTTTATGAGGATTTATTTTTTGCTACAAAATATTCCAAAATTATGAAACCTAAAAATGAGAATCAACAAAATAGACACCATGCCTTCCAACAACTACGCTGTCGGTCAAACATATAAGAAAGAAGCAGGGGAGAAGCCATATAGGAGATATCTTAAATATTCTGAGACCTGGTTAATCATTATGCAAGGTTAGGAGGAAACGGTTGTTAGAGATATGAATACAGGTTTTGCGGGGGCAGTGTTTCATATTCACTAGGTTGGCATAAGAGATAAGTTGGCCCTAGGTAGCGAAGTAAATAAATGCCATTCTGATTGTGCTAACTTTGGGTATGTGAGAATGACCAGAGGATAAATAAAAACTCATTGGTGGAGAGACAAGCTTGAAGTTTGGATATAGAGTCTCACATCTCTGCTTTGCTCTGCATCCCAGATGTACAAATACAGTGGTACTTTGGATCTCAAACTTAATCTGTTCTGGGAGTCCGCTCGACTCCCAAAACCATTCGAAAACCAAGATGTGGCTTCCAATTGGCTGCAGGAGCTTCCTGCCCTCAAGCAGAAGCCGCGTCGGACGTTTAGCTTCCGAAAAACATTCACAAACCGGAACACTTGCTTCCAGGTTTGCGGCAGTTGGGAGCCGATTTGTTTGACAACTAAGCTGTTCGAGAACGAAGGTACCATTATAGTTTATACCCATTATATTGATGTTGTTGTTTTTGTTTAGTCGTGTCTGACTCTTCGTGACCCCATGGACCAGAGCACGCCAGGCACTCCTCTCTTCCACTGCCTCCCGCAGTTTGGTCAAACTCATGCTGGTAGCTTTGAGAACACTGTCCAACCATCTCGTACTCTGTTGTCCCCTTCTCCTTATTCCCTCCATCTTTTCCAACATCAGGGTCTTTTCAGGGAGTCTTCTCTTGTCATGAGGTGCCCAAAGTATTGGAGTCTCAGCTTCAGGATCTGTCCTTCCAGAGAGCACTCAGGGCTGATTTCCTTAAGAATGGATAGGTTTGATCTTCTTGCAGTCCATGGGACTCTCAAGAGTCTCCTCCAGCACCATAATTCAAAAGCATCAATTCTTCGGCAATCAGCCTTCTTGATGGTCCAGCTCTCACTTCCATAATCACTACTGGGAAAACCATAGCTTTATTATATTGATACTATACCTATAATCTCCTGTAGGCCAAGAAAACCCTTCCACCACATTAACTTCCTATTCAGCCACTAGTTCATGGCTTGGTAGAGATTTTTAAAGATTTTTTAAAAATCCTCAGGCTCTTCTTAGCTAGGCAAAACAGTCTCAAGTCTTTGATCCTTAGCTCTCTGCCTTGCCACTGACTCACCAGATAGCTAGTGGCAAGTCACTCAGGTCTTTCTTCTTTCATTTCCTTGCCTGGAAAATGAGGATAATGATATCAACAATTCACTACATGGGGATAATAAATTAATGTCTGAGTAGTGCCTTATAAATGTTTGATATGTCATGTAAGTATTATTTTCCATGTCAATTGGTTTTTCAGAGGACAAGCATCCCCAGCTGTCTGAACACAAGGAAATGTGCCAGAGCTTTTCTTTAATACATGCAGATCCTATACAAAGAAAAAAGAACGCCGGTACATTTTATCAAAACAGAATTCTGTAATGATTTTGGAACGATACAACAGAGGTTTGACAATGTTTGCACTATGTGATAAAGCATTTCACAATAAAGTACCGTTGCAATATCTGGCAGTCTTTTAGTTCTCCGTGCTACCCCAGAGGTTCGGGTTAAATTAAAGAACCCAACTGAATCACAGCCAAACCTTAAAGTGTGAGTTTATGTTCACTTGACTGTGGAAGGTGTCTATTTTCACCAGCACTCAATTTTGGGCTTTGGTGACACAATTGGCTAAGCTTGAGTGGAAGAAAGAACTGGTAATATGGGGCTTAAAGAGGTAATGTGCAGTCTGATGGGATGCAGGTGGCGCTGTGATCTAAACCACTGAGCCTCTCGGGCTTGCCGATCAGAAGGTTGGCGGTTCAAATCCCCGCGACGGAGTAAGCTCCCATTGCTCTGTCCCAGCTCCTGTCAACCTAGCAGTTTGAAAGCACACCATTGCAAGTAGATAAATAGGTACCACTGCGGTGGGAAGGTAAATGGTGTTTCCGTGCACTCTGGTTTCCATCACAGTGTTCCATTGGGCCAGAAGCAGTTTAGTCATGCTGGCCACATGACCCAGAAAATTCTGTGGACAAATGCTGGCTCCCTCGGCCTGAAAGCGAGATGAGCACCACATCCCACAGTTGTCTTTGACTGGACTTAATCATCCAGGGGTCCTTTACCTTTTACATTCTGATGAACAACGTAGTGATGGGTTTAGTGTGTACAGGATTTACTACCCTATTAAGAGTGCAAGTGATGGGTTTATCTTAAGGATGTTGTCCAAAACAGCTTTCCTTTTGTGAAGGATCCCTGCCTTGGTATAATGTATACCTCCACTCAACTTAAGAATTAAAATCATTATGGGGGAAATGTTGATGCCGCCCCCAGTAGGCAATGAGAACGCAGTCTTCAGGTCTGGAGATCCACAATAGGATGGGTTCAACCTGTACAGTGAATACCTCCCTCCCCAACTATACATCAGGGTTGGGGCAAGATTATTCCAGCATCAAGTACTACTACTACTAATTTTATTATTTATACCCGGCCCATTTGGCTGGCTTTCCTCAGCCACTCTGGGCAGCTCCCAATAGAATATTAAAAACATGACAAAACATCAAACATTGAAAACCTCCCTAAACAGGATTGCCTTCAGATGTCTTCTAAAAGTCAGATAATTGTTTATTTCCTTGACAACTGAAGGGAGGGTGTTCCACAGGGCAGGCGCCACTACCGAGAAGGCCCTCTGCCTGGTTCCCTGTAACCTCACTTCTCGCAGCGAGGGAACCGCCAAAAGGCCCTCAGAGCTGGACCAGGGGGGTGGAGATGCTCCTTTAGGTATACTGGCCCAAGGTCCTTTATTCCATATCCTGTCTTATCTGTAATTCCTTGGGCATGTACACACAAAGATTAGTCACAGGGCAACCGCACCTATCACATGATGCTAGCTGTTTTACCAAACCATACTATCACAAATAACCAGCACCTCAACTGACTTGTAGGCTGGCTTTTAATTGACATCCTATGTGATTCTCTGACACAGCTGGGTTGTGGAGAGTAGGCCATTTGTGGCAGACTTTTAGCTGCAACAACGATTATGCAATTCGTAGTTTGCACATCCTACAGGGTGGTTCACAAAGTCCGGTGTGAGTTCTGACCTCACTGACGTTGGACAGAACTTGGTTGTCAAGCACATCGATCCACCGCAATGGATATTTGAAAGATAGCAAAGTGTGTTCTCCCTAATAGCAGGCCTAGCAGGTCTAGCAGGCCACCCCGCTGTTGCTGGGCAGATCTGTTTGGATGGCCACAGGCAGTCATTGGGCAGTTGAGTTTCTGGGGAGATTTACATGTTGCCAATTTGGGGGTGGGACACAAAGGTTTTAAATACAGGACACGCAGCTTTGGGTGTTTTCTTTTGCTGCGTGCACCGGATCACCCTCCCACCCTCCCTGAACTGGGGGTCTTATCGCTTTGACCTTGCTGTACCTGTCATGGGGTCGCCTGCTTTTGGGGCAGGGGCCTGGTAGGAATTTTGTCCATTTGGCTGATTGGCTGGTGCCATTTGGTTTTTGCCTACTGCGTAGCAAATCATCACAACTTGTAAAGTTTGCAGTTAGGCATTAGTTTAAAAATTGGTTGGTGGAGGGGTAAGTGCCTACCCCTCCAATGCTGGTGCTGCAATGGAATTCCATTGAAGGAATCCGGGGGCTTGCCATGCCTTCGTCCAAAGCCCTGGCATCGGGTTTGGGCCGCGCAAGCCCCTGGGAGCATGCGGGGAGAGGTGAGGGTCTGGTGCCCAGCTTCATTGATCCCCAATATTGTTTTCCCTGACTGGCTTCCGCTGGAATCCGGAAGTCAGTTCTGTCCCTGGGGCAAGGACAGATAATCGTAACCAATGCCTAAGCAACCACTCACATTTGTGTATTTAAATAAAGTTGTGGCCAAAATTATGCCAAAAACCTTAAACAAAAATTGATGTGTGAAGTGTGAGTTAATTTGGGGTGGCTTGGGGACCTCGACACGCAAAAGCATCTCACATTCCTGGCAGGAGTGTGCATTTGGCTCCAACAAGTGCAAAACCTTGTTGCAAATGATACAGTAAACCCAGTTCATTGCAGGCTTGCAAACTTCGTGCCTCTCATTCTCCATTCATAAATCTCTTCTGATGTCACTGAAGGACAGATCAGAGGAGGCAGAGGGAATTTGACAATCACAACACATTCTTTCCTTCTCTCAACCCTGCAGCTTTGACCACGCTCCTGCACTCCACCCAGCTGTAAAAATGCTCACAGGTCTTCCCACTGCTAACACCTACCCTAGATATATATTTATAATATAGGCTTCTGTAATTACGTAATTGCTTTACTAGAAGCCGGGTCTTTAAAGCCAGAATTAAAGGTGTTTGATGTGTTATAATTATGAACATCGCTTTGTTGTCTTTTTTTCTCTCCTTTTCTGATTTGATCGATCTAATCGCCCCTCCTCTCCGTCGCTCTCACAAAGAGGTTGGGTACGGTTGAGTCGTGATTCACAGAAGTGCAGCCCGGGCACCGGGCCCTTTTCTGTTGATGGACAGAACCACGGGTTTGCACCGGCAAAACTCAGATCGCAATCTGGCTCCGGGAGTTGAGTAACTCGCATAGTTTCAGTATGAAAGTTTGCAAACCAGTGAAACTACAAGTCAAAACTTGCTGCACTGGCTCGCCTTCAGAAGCGCTGCTTGTGGGAAACTGCGGTTCGTCCTCTCGCCTGCAATAAACATCTCAGCTGGTGGCCCTGCTACAACAATGCCTATTTTTTGCAGTGACATCACAGTAATGAAAGGCTTTTGCTGCATCCCAAGATGCTGTTAAAAACTTATCGATTATTGCAGGTTAAAAACATTGGCAGGATTTTAAACACATTTGTAATGTAACAGAATGTATGGATAACCTAGAAAGATTTTTAAAAATTGGGAAAGTATTGATATGCAGTTGAAAATAGGATCAATAGAGCCCATGGAAAGGGATGGGGGGAAGTCAGGAGATTCAGAGAAATCTGGATATTTGGATGCGAAATTGGTTTTGTCGTATGTTTATATTCTTGAAAATCAAATAAGAGTTTATTTTTTTAAAATCACTTATTGATTCTTCTTTAAATACAGTGGTACCTCAGGTTAAGTACATAATTCATTCCAGAGGTCCGTACTTAATCTGAAACTGTTCTTAACCTGAAGCACCACTTTAGCTGATGGGGCCTCCTGCTGCCGCCGCGCCTCAGGAGCACGATTTCTGTTCTCATCCTGAAGCAAAGTTCTTAACCTGAAGCACTATTTCTGGGTTAGCGGAGTCTGTAACCTGAAGCGTATGTAACCTGAAGCGTATGTAACCTGAGGTACAACTGTAAGTTTTTTATAAGTGCAGTAATGAACTATTCAGAGTGAGCAAAATGAACAGCAAAACTAAGAGAATCAAATGATGGGTGCCTTTTTTGGACTATTTCAATAAATATTATAATATGATGAACTCGTGAACCAGACAGAGGGCCTTCTCAGTAGTGGCGCCCGCCCTGTGGAACGCCCTCCCTTCAGATGTCAAAGAGATAAACAACTACCTGACATTCAGAAGACATCTTAAGGCAGCCCTCTTCAGGAAAGTTTTTAATGTGTGACATTTTAGTGTATTTTTGGTCTCTGTGGAAGCTGCCCAGAGTGGCTGGGGAAACCCAGCCAGATGGGCAGGGTATAAATAAATAAATAAATAAATAAATAAATAAATAAATAAATAAATGCTATGAGCAATAGAAGTAATTGATTATAATATTGTGGGTATGATTTGATAGACAGGGTGCCGCAGAAGGGGATTAAAAACAACTCCATGGGGGAAAGGGTGGGAAGTCGACAAAAATAAAAGACAAAATTGTGTTTTGACTGTATATGTTAAAAATGTTAAAACTTAATAAAATCTATTGGGGGGGAGCTTATTTAAAAGCCCCAGCACCCTAGTAGGCTCTGTGTTCAAAGGTAAACATTTCTGCTACCCGTCTCAATGTCTTGCAAAAGCCATTATCTCCATTGAGAAATCCTCTCGCGAAGAAACAGGCAGACAGTGCAGAAATGCAACAATGCATATTTTACATACCTAATTTATGATCGTAATTGCACCAAAGGCTTCTGAGACGATTCTTTTCTACATCTTGGCAACGCACAGTATAATTTGGAGTTGCTTTAATATTCCAGTTGCTTTAAATATCCACTTTAGGCGATATCTACATTCATTTGTACGTTTGAGTCAGCATAATGGCCCAAGAAGCATTCCAAACTGCTGTCTCCGATGGCTGGGAGCGGGGAAGAAAATCCCTTGCAAACTTTAATAATAGATTAATGGCTTTGCCACATCCACCAGTCCTCGTGTGCGGAAACTGAGCATTTCTGAAGTCAGCTTCCATGAGTGCAATGTGGAACGGCAACTGATGTGTGGATGTGGGCAAACCCTTTCCTTAGCCAACCTGCCCCATATGCTTGAGTAAAATGAAAACTGAAAATCATTAGAATCAACAGGATGACTTGATTAGAATCAATGCATTCCCAGCCACCAATTAACCCTGCTAATGCCCCTACGACAAGTCAGAGTCTGTGTACACTTCTTCCTCCTCCTCCTCTTCTTCTTCTTCAATCACTCGTAGCCGAGTAAGATTGGCTTCAATGAACACGATCTTAACAGTGAGTCCTTGAGTGACTGTGGAGGCCAATTCTGGTTCCACACGTCATTCCACAGTGGGGACATAGGTTTCCAGGCGGAAGTTGATCATGGTGAGGGCTTGCCATGAGTGCCTTCCTCTTAGCACGTTTCTCCCTTTCTTCCTAAGTTCGAGCGTCTTCAAAGCCCATGGCACCTTTGGTAAAGGCTGTTCTCCAATTAGAGCGCTCACAGGCCAGTGTTTCCCAATGTTCGGTGTTTATACTTCATTTTTTAAGATTTGCCTTGAGAGAGTCTTTAAACCTCTTTTGTTGACCACCACCATTACGCTTTCCATTTTCGAGTTCGGAGTAGAGTAGTTGCTTTGGAAGATGATAATCAGCCATCCGCACAACATGACCAGTCCAACTAAGTTGATGTTGAAGAATCATTGGCTTTGACACTGGTGATCTTTGCTTCTTCCAGTACCCTGGCATCAGTTCACCTGTCTTCCCAAGTGATGTGTAAAAAATTTTGGGAGACACTGTTGATGGAATCTTTCAAGAAGTTGGAGATGACGTTTATAAGTGGTCCACATTTCACAAGCATACAGTAAGGTCGGTAGTACACCTTTAGAGCACACCCAAAGCGCATTCCCCACCCCAAATAATTTGTTAAGGGTTGCTGGGAACGGTAACTCTGTGAGAAGCAAACGGCAATGCCCAGAATCCTTTGAAGCAGAAGAACTAACTCTATGGGGCTGAGGATACCTCAGAGCCCTGAGGTATGGGTGGATGAGGCTGAGATCCCCCTCTCAATTTTGAGGGGCTGGGCTCCGCCGAACCTCCATGCAGTGGTGTAAGGCCCTGCCCATCCTCACAGCCTCTCCCCGATTCATGTGACGTCACACGCATGTGTCACACGTGTGACATCATACACATGCGACAAGTCCCCTCGATGCTGGGTGGAACTGGGCACCTCTGCATCAAAGAGAAGAATGTGCTTCTGGCATGGACTCCAGCGAGGAATAATTCCACTTTTATGGGGCAGCAAAGCAAAAGGCTTCTCCGTAACATGCGCTGCCCTAAACGTGCTGCATGGCTACACCCTGATCTAAAATCCTAGCAGCACACAAGTTTAAATATGAAGTGTTCCTGCTGAATGAATTTCCCTATTTATCAAGGTGGTAGCAAGACATAAATTCAGAAACTGTACACATCGGAGCTTCTCTACCGTGAAGCGATCGCTGGATTTGAGACATGATATTGTGAAGGAGGCGCTCTTGTTGATCTATGAGATTGCAATGGGATATACGACAGGAAGTAATATTTCCAGTATACTGGATCAATGGCATTGATTGGCAAACTGCAGCGTGCCAAAGGCATGAAACAGGCATGAGATGATTTCTGATTTGTGAAACCTGTTAACTTTTCTGTCCTGTCATTTTTCCATAATTGATTTTTACTCTGTTCTCCGGGGGCATAATAACAATCTTTTATCAGTAACATTCAAGAAGAAATGATATTCTTATGTCTGAATGTTAAACCCTCATACGTGCCGTTTGCTTTCTTGCTTTTTCGCCCGCTTCTATTTCACAGCATCGCAAACGCCGTTACTCTAATGTGGTAGGGATCTAAGAAAGAAAGTAAATAAACAAATTAACAAAGCAAAATGCTTGTTTATAAGATACAGCGGTTCCAATCACAGTTCATTAAATGAGATTTATTTGGGGCAAATCTATTACGCTCTGGGTTAACACCGTGCAAATTAGTCCCTATCTTCTGCTAATGAATGACTTTCTTATCCAACGAAAATGTAATGTAGAAATCGCAACCTACATGCCTTGCTACTTCCTGTTTTGTGTCAGAGGACTCAAGTTTTGAACTATCTATGTACGTGACCGCGGCTGTCCGGATTCTGCTAGCCCAGAGATGGAAGAAAGGCACAATCTTGACCAAGGAAGAGTGGCAGATAAAATTGATGAACTATGCTGAAATGGCAAAACTTGCAGGAAGAATTAGAAACCAGGAAGAGGCAGGTTTTAATAAAGAATGGGGAAAGTGGATAGCTTATTGGAAAAATTATTGTAAACAATTACATTCATTGGTAGGTTTGGCAGAAAACTTGTAGTAAAATTTTGAACTATGGATTGGCAAAGGGTTTAGAACAATATAGTTACGGAAGACATGCAGAGGGGAAATCATTCTATGGGGATCCACAAAGGATTGGGGGAAGGAAGTCAAATGGGATTTCATGTTTTTATTGTGTTTGATTATTTTTCTTTTGCTTATTGCATGTTAAATTGAAAATGCAAAAATAAATTATACCTATAAAAAAAGATTCGAACTCTCCAAGATAACCTTGCTGTCAATATTGTCCAATGGTCAGTTTAGAATATTATTCCAGATACATTTCCTGTGCCTTCCACCATCCCGAGAAAACCGTGTTAAGTTTATCACCCACCATCTCCCTCTACTCTCTCCCCCTACCTCTGGATGTCATATTGTCTTACATTGAACGTAACCAAAATACTTTATAATCTGAATTTAATTGAATGTTCTTTTGCAGTTCATGATAATCTTTAATAAAAATTATTGAAAGAAAGAAAACTCTTTAATCCTGAATTTATTTTATTCAGTGAAAAATTTGCAAAAAGGAAAAAAACACACCAATGATTATTTTTTTTTAGAAAGGGGAAAGATTAGACATGGATATGCCAAAGCAGTAAATAATAATAATAAGAGGCTACCAAAGATGTTTTTTGAGATGGTGGACAATTTTGACCTGATGGACATTTGGAGATTGGGGAATCCAATGGAGAAAGGTTTCACATTTTTTTCAGATGCAAATTAATCCTGTAGCAGCCTGGATTATATATGGCTAAGTAAAGACTTGACCCCAAGAGTGACTAAATCTGAGATTTGACCAAGGACTTGTTCCGATCATAATGCTGTGTTGACAGAGTTAAAATTGTCTCTACAGGGTTCTTTTAGATGGCGGATGAATGATGCTTTACTGAGAAATGATTTGATTGTAAATAAAGCTCAGAAGACCCTAAAGGACTATTTTGAGTTGAACCTGAATCCCGGAATTGAAGCAAGGGTCGTATGGGATGCAAGTAAAGCGGTAATGCGAGGTTTCCTGATCCAACACAATTCTATTAGGAAGAAAGCACAGAATGAGCAAAAGGGGAAAAAAATGTCTCAATTGAAGGAGAAAGAGAAAAAATTCAGATGTAACCTAAAAAAACCAACAGATTCAAAAAGAGACTAAGGCATTACAATTACAGTATGCACAAATAGTAAATCAAGAAATTGAATGGAAAATTAAATTGATGAAACAAAAGACTTTTGAATCAGCAAATAAATGCGGGAAATTATTGGCTTGGCAATTGAAAAAGAGACAGTAGGAGAGTACAATGATTAATATTATGGAGGATATCAAGACTCCTTGTGCTCTGCTCCACTCCCCCTTTCTTCCCACCCAGGGCAGCCCTGCCCTCTGCCTGCCCCCCGGACTTGGCAAGTCACAGTGGGTCTTGGCATCCGCATCCTCCGCAGGCTGCCCAAGGGAGGAGAGGCCACAGAGAGGTACCGGGATGCTCCCTCGCAGCCATCATCACTTGGGACAGGTGCTGGCTCATCCTTCTCCCCGAGCTGAGCCCCTGCTGTGTTGGTGAGGGAAATTGGGGCGTTCCGGGGTCAAATCAGAAGCCAGAATGGCTTTTGTAATTCCGGGACTGTCTCTGGAAAATCGGGACACTTGGAGATTATGAAAATATCTGGGTAGATTTATTTCACGATAAACAGAGATTCAGATTAATTTTTTTGTGGTTGGTCATCAGAGCATCGCTAGAGTTTAACAGTATGAAAGCGACATCAAAGGAGGTTAACTTAGATTGGAAGAAAATGCAACATAAACAAATTTCCCTGGCACATCGCAACATGTTCCCTTTTTTAGAAAGTCCCTCTTTTAACGAATATTAAAAATGAAATGGAAGGAGATAAAAGGGATCTATGCAAATCTGAACAAAATCATCCAAACCTAAATAAACAGAAGCACAAAATACACTTAAAATTCTGAATCTCCCTGACGAGACACAGCGTTCTCTCTTAAGAATTTTGTCCTCTCATCAGTTACTACGGATAGAAAATGTGCAGTCTTCACCATCGTTTATTTATCTTGCCTGCCCAATGGATAAATTGAAGACCTCTCTCTGTCTCCACCTAAAATTTGCCCCAAAGTTTTTTTCTCTCAGTGTACAATATGAAGGGCATTACAGTGGTACCTCAGGTTACATACACTTCAGGTTACATACACTTCAGGTTACAGACTCCGCTAACCCAGAAATAGTACCTCGGGTTAAGTACTTTGCTTCAGGATGAGAACAGAAATCGTGCTCCGGCGGCACGGCAGCAGGAGCAGGCCCCATTAGCTAAAGTGGTGCTTCAGGTTAAGAACAGTTTCAGGTTAAGAATGGACCTTCGGAATGAATTAGGTACTTAACCCGAGGTACCATTGTATATGATAAACCGCCTCTTCAATCTGGTTTAAACCACAGCGGCGGGTACTTTCAGAATATGGCATAATTCTGAGCCTCTGTTCCAGAGTGGCAGAGGGAATTGAATGCAAATCCTGAAAATAATAAGGTAGCATAGGCACCACCATATGGGTGTGAATACTCGAGAAATAAAGTAGCACTCTACATTTGTGACTTCTGTGAGATGAGCCAGCCTATCTCAGTTGGTTAGAGCATGGTACGGATAACATCAAGGTTGTAGGTTTGATCCCTTTTGCAGGGCAATCTTTACCCGGGGGTGCAAGGGGTGCGGGGCACCAGGGCGCCGAATTCTGGGGGGGCGCCAAATGTATACCTACTGTATACCAGTCCATCTCGATCAGAGGCAGTGAAAAGCAATGGAGCAAAAGTCTCTTACCCCCCCCCCTTTTGCTCTGTTGTTCTGTAGCGTCAAATATTCCCGACAAGTCAGGAAACAAAAGCAGTTATTTCCACTGCATCATTGTTACAGGTGAGTGAATTTCCTCCCCCCAAAAAGGTCAACAACTTGGGCTTCCCCCCTTCCAAAGAAAGCTCAACAACTTTAAGTTCACTCTCCCCCAAAATGGGGGGCAGCTAAACTAAATTTTGGTGCTGGAGGAGATTCTTGAGAGTCCCATGGACTGCAAGAAGATCAACCCTATCCATTCTGAAGGAAATCAGCCCTGAGTGCTCACTGGAAGGACAGATCCTGAAGCTGAGGCTTCAATACTTTGGCCACCTCATGAGAAGAGAAGACTCCCTGGAAAAGACCCTGATGTTGGGAAAGATGGAGGGCACAAGGAGAAGGGGACGACAGAGGACAAGATGGTTGGACAGTGTTCTCGAAGCTACCAGCATGAGTTTGACCAAACTGCGGGAGGCAGTGGAAGACAGGAGTGCCTGGCGTGCTCTGGTCCAGGGGGTCACGACGAGTCGGCCACGACTAAACGACTAAACAACAAGAAGCACAAACTAAATTTGGGGGCGCTGGGCTGATCTTTGTACCCTGGCGGCGCATATGCTAAAGATGGCCCTGTCCATATGGACTATATTTTAGAAAGAAAGAGAAAAGAACTAATTCCTATGCCCCACAAATAACTCAGAGATGCATTTTAAATAAAAGGACACATTCTACTCATGTAAAAACACGCTGATTCCCAGACCGTCTGCGGGCTGGACTGAGAAGGTGATTGGGCCGGATCCGACCCCTGGGCCTTAGTTTGCCTACCCATGGTCTAGATCCAGCCTAAGCATTTGTTCAAGAATTTCTCTCACCCACCCCAAAGGGAAATTCATAATATGAAGAGTTTGCAAAAGGGTTTAACCATGTCTCCTGCTATACAGGAGCTAACAACAAGCACCAAGCACGGGACTTCTGGGTTTGGCATGGTGCGCAACCCGAAAATGTGTAAGCTTCTGTAACCCAAGGTACCACTGTAACTTCCATTGATTTCAATGCTTAGGAATGGGATATTATTTTGATGTGAGCAGAGATTTCTGTCTACCTTAAAAACGAAACATAGAAAGCCCAAACAGCTTGAAAATATAATTATGGGGGGGGGGGGAGAGAAGAGGAGCAAACCCTTCTGAGTTTTGCAAAGCCTGCGAAAGCGAAAATAAACGTTTTATAAGTTTCACAAAAGAAACCTCAAAGAACACAAGGCTTGCCCAGCCCTACTTATTTATTGTGAGTCATCAAGAAGAGGGCTCCTCCCTGACCTTGCTGATAAACCCGTTGCCAAAAATCCAGTGTACCTGCTTTCCTTTTCATGTTTGTTGTTCGGGAGTTGTGCCACCTCCAGGGATCATAGGGCGTTGGGCTCCACTAGAAAGAGCAGTTGGTTGAAAAGTCCTTGGAGCATCTTGTAATCTTCAGCATAAAAAGGTGAATGAAGCAGGCAAGCTGCGCAAACAGTCCCAGATTCCTGCTAAAGCCATTGGTGTCTATTTAGAAGAAATAAAAAAAATTCTTTTTTTTTTTTGCTCAGTGTCACTACACTCTTTAAAAATCACAGGATCTCTGATTATTTCTCTCTCTCTGGCAATTATTCCACTTTGGATTAAAAGCTCTCTTCAGCCGATCACAAAAATGTTGTCCGTGCATTTTTCAAAATGTTTTATTACGCACGTACAGTAAGAGAGATTTACAGCATATGCACGCTTTAGATCAGGGGTAGGCAACCTAAGGCCCGGGGGCTGGATGCGGCCCAATGGCCTCCTCAATCCAGCCCACGGACGGTCCGAGAATCAGCGTGTTTCTACATGAGTAGAATGTGTGCTTTTACAGTGGTAAAGGTAAAGGTAAAGGGACCCCTGACTACTAGGTCCAGTCATGAACGGGTTGCGGCGCTCATCTCGCTTTATTGGCTGAGGGATTTGGCATACAGCTTCTGGGTCATGTGGCCAGCATGACTAAGCCGCTTCTGGCGAACCAGAGCAGTGCACGGAAACGCCGTTTACCTTCCCGCCGGAATGGTACCTTTTTATCTACTTGAACTTTGACGTGCTTTTGAACTGCTAGGTTGGCAGGAGCAGGGACCGAGCAATGGGAGCTCACCCCATTGCGGGGATTCGAACCACTGACCTTCTGATCGGCAAGTTCTAAGCTCTGTGGTTTAACCCACAGTGCCACCCGCATCCCTTTTGTTACATACTTTATTTGTTCCGGAGGTCTGTTCTTAACCTGAAACTGTTCTTAACCTGAAGCACCACTTTAGCTAATGGGGCCTCCTGATGCTGCCGCGCCGCCGGAGCACGATTTCTGTTCTCATCCTGAAGCAAAGTTCTTAACCCGAGGTACTATTTCTGGGTTAGTAGAGTCTGTAACCTGAAGCGTATGTAAGCTGAAGTGTCTGTAACCCGAGGTACCACTGTATTTAAAATGCATCTTTGGGTTATTTGTGGGGCATAGGAATTTGTTCATAGATTTTTTTCAAAATATGGTCCGGCCCACCACATGGTCTGAGGGACAGTGGACCAGCCCATGGCTGAAAAAGTTTGCTGACCCCTGCTTTAGATTATAGAATCATAGAACTGCAGACTTGGAAAGGACCCAAGGATCAACTAGTCCAACCCTCAGCAATGCAGGAATCTCCGGTGAAGCATCCATGACAGATGGCCGTCCAACCTCTGCCTTCTTGGTAGTCACGCCTGCCCTGTGGAACACCCACCTGTCAGATGTCAAGGAATTACAGTTCTGCGCACGCACGGGTTGCGATTTGCCGCTTCTGCGCATGAAGTCATGCGCAAGCGGAAAAACCTGGAAGCAACCCTTTCCGTTACTTCCGTGTCGCTGCGGGATGTAAACTGAAAGAACGGTAACATGAAGCGGATATAACATGAGGTATAACTGTAAACAACTATCTGACGTTTAGAAGATATCTGAAGGCAGCCCTGTATTGGGAAGTTTTTAATGTTTGATGTCGTACTGTGGTTTAATTTGTTGGAAGCCGCCCAGAGCAGCTGGGGGAACCCAGTCAGATGGGCAGAATATAAATAATAAGTTGTTGTTGTTAGGGCTTTTTTTCCTGCTGGAACTTGCTGGAACTTATTTCCGTAACATCTCAGGTGGGTGCCATTGCCATTCTAAGAGAACGAAGGAGGTGCTCAAGGTGAGACCAGCCACCTCTTTTTCAAGAAAAAGAGCACTATTATTATTATTATTATTAACCTCCAAGAAAGTCCACAACCTCCTGAGGGAGACTGTTCCATCATCAGTGAGAGTCTATTTATCATGTTATGTGAGATTATCAAATATAGACTGGTCCAGTGGCGTAGCGTGGGGGGTGCAGGGGGGGCCGGCCGCACCGGGCGCAACATCTGGGGGGGGGGCGCTTGCACTCGCAGCTCTCTGCCCCTACCTGGCTCACTCACTCTCTCTCACTGCAGTGTTGGCTGTGCGAATCCGATCCGAGCTGCCAGGTCACCGCCCACTGTGGAGGGGAGGGTGCCAGGCGTGCGGTGCGGTGCGGTGCGGAGAGAGAGCGAGGGACTATCTGGGGGAGGGACAGTGCAGCGGGGGGGCGCAAATTACTTGCCTTGCCCCGGGTGCTGACAACCCAGGCTACGCCACTGGACTGGTCTTTTGCTTTAGCCCTCTCCAGTCCACAGTAGCAATGGAAAAAGCCTTCCCAAATATTGCTTCTTTGATGCAGGCCATGAAGGAGAATGATTATATCTGCCTTGGAGCAGTTTCCTTCTGCTATACCTGGTATGACATCTGAGCTTTTCTGGACACTGAAGATTTGGCCGCGAGGATATAAGCCACAGAAATATTATTTCTAAACCCAGCTTCACAGTTCCGATTTTGACCTTTAAAGCTCTGTGTATCCCCAGTCTGGAACATCTGAAAGTCTGTCCCCTCCAGGCTGCCTTTCCTTTAGCAATACCTTCTCTATGGGCCTCCCTTCTAGTCTACTTTAAGGGGTGTGTTTTTTTCTTCCAGGAGCTTATCAAACTTTTCAGAGAAAAGCACCTTGCTGTATTGAACTAGTCTCAATTAAATTCTACACAACAAAACAAAAAGACCATCACCAAGCAGTGCAATCATGCATTTTTACACAGAGGAAATGCTATTTAGCATTTCTGGGTGAGTTTTTCTTATTTTAGCATACAGCGGTACCTTGGTTGACAAACTTAATCTATTCCAGAAGTCTGTTCTTAAACCAAAGCATTCTCAAACCAAGGCGTGCTTTCCCAAAGCAGCGGGGAACTTAATTTACACTCAACAGGAAGCGGAACATGTTCTGCTTCCAAGGCAAAGTTCACAAACCAAAACACCTACTTCCGGGTTTGCAGCGTTCTTAATCCAAGTTGTTCATAAACTGAGCTGTTCTTAAACCAAGGTACCACTGTACTCATATTTCACAGATTCAGGCGTGTATATTGTTGAAACTTCTTTTTTTGGTATTATTTCAGTGCCGTGGGCTGCTGAAGTCTTAAAGGGACTGAGCATTTATTGGAATAAAGAAATGTCAAAAATCTGGTCTCCAAAGAGGGAAGGAGTGGCGGGAAAGATCCCAAGGGAAAATTCAGCCCTGTGAGTAACATTTTGGCAACCTCAGGCATCGGTACTCCTTAATGCTTCTCCACAAAGTGCTGTTTATAAAAGCATTAGGGAGACAAAAACCTGATACCGAACTTACATGTCCGCCCTTGTAAGAAACTATTTGGGAGAATCTTATGCCCTTGCTGAGTAAGGTAAGGAAAAGGGTGGGGCCACACATTTTTATTTGAACAATAGTTAAGCGAAAAGCCGCAGCAAAGGGATGCCTAGGAGAAAACGCCCTCCTGTCACTCTTATCTGATCCAAGGGACGACATTCAAGTTTCGCCTATACGCACACATTTTTGGACTCTCTACCACACACAGAGATTTTAATTCATTAAGTGGCGAGCATGAATGAGCTATCGCAGTGGGGCATCAGGCATGTCAACAAAATCTACCCACGCCCTAAAAAGGGATTTCTGGAATGCAGCCGATATCCCTGTTTTTCCGGATGCACGTGAGGTCTTCCAAACCTGGTGGGAATAATGGCTGTTATTTATCTATTTCGTTTATAAATCGTCACAATGTCACAATCAAAACAGCAGCCATTAGAACTTATTTCAGGTCCAATCAGATACAGACTGGGATAAGAATCTTGCTGAAAGAGCAAGGTCTTCAATGCCAAAAAGATAATAGAGATGGCACCTGTCTGATTTGTAAGGGGGGGGGAGAGATCCAGGAGGGGTCAGGTGCTACCACATCAAAGACCCTGTTCCTACATTGCATGGACAGATCTTCTAATGGTGGTATCTGTAAGAGGCCCTCAGTCCTCCAAAGAGCAGTCAGGTTATCCTAAGGTCCCAAAAGAGCCACAGGTATCTTATCAGAGGAAGGTAATAAAAGGCACCTCTAACCACCTGGGTCTCTAATGTCTGATGGAGCCAGGAGCACCCCCAGATGACGACTTGAGGATGTGATGGAGTCAGAAAACTGGCCTCACTGCCATGGAGTAGACACGATTATGGGCTCTCACTCAGGTTTGGGTGGCTTTGCCGTGCATCTTTCGCCAATTGCACTCTAGGTAAAGGTAAAGATACCCCTGACCGTTAGGTCCAGTCACAAACGACTCTGGGGTTGCGGCGCTCATCTTGCTCTATAAGCCAAGGGAGCCGGCGTTTGTCTGCAGACAGCTTCCGGGTCATGTGGCCAACATGACAAAGCCGCTTCTGGCGAACCAGAGCCGCACATGGAAACTCCGTTTACCTTCCCACCGGAGCGGTATCTATTTATCTACTTGCACTTTGATGTGCTTTTGGACTGCTAGGTTGGCAGGAGCAGGGACCGAATAACGGGAGCTCACCCCGTCGCGGGGATTCGAACCGCCGACCTTCTGGTCGGCAAGCCCTGGGCTCAGTGGTTTAGACCACATTGCCACCAGCGCCGCCTTCAAATCTGTTTCATCACAGTTAGTCCCATGATATGCCAAGGTGCAAAACAGGCTGGAGAGGGCATTCAGGGGTGAACAGGACAAGAGCTTGACATGTCTTGCCACTGCTCAGTGAGAGGAGAGCATCATCTGCTCTATGCATTGGGGGGGGGGCCAAGAGTACTCAGGAATCCTTTGGATTCCATTAGTCACCTGGTGTGGAGGACAGGACCAAACGAATGGCAGAGGGGGAGTCCAGATTTCACCAGGAAGTGACCTGACCATGGCAACTGGGTGATACCCATCCACCTTATTTCCACACCGTCTTTTCCCACCATCTGAAGCAAATATCAAATCTAGGGTCTGCCTTGTTGTGCCAGACCAATGGCAATATGATACTGACAGTGCTTTTTTTCTTAAAGAAAAAAAAAGTTTATAGGTACTCTCACTTTGACTCCAGAAAATCACCATTTAATAGTTCGAATTGGGGAAAATAAATAAATAAATACTGACCAATTACTGTGCTAGATTCCAACTCCTACTTCACATATTAAACGCTCGCTTCCATCTAGGACTCAGGAAACACCGTGGTATGCGTACCCCCGAGAAGAAGAAAAAACACTGGATACTGTACACGAAGGCATAACCAAGGAACATCATCACGGATACTAAAATCACATCTGTATTCCTTGAACATCATGCCTGGCACCACCTCCATGTGCTCAGAGAATTGGCAGGGCAGCACCAAACCAATTTTACTGTCTCCTTGACAGGTGCAGTCCCTCGCAGTCAACTCTAAATGTTTCCTAGCGGTGGAGCTGGAAGTCCTGTGAACCACCCCAATCTCTCTTTTTTTAAAAAATACATTTTTATTGATTTTTTAACATATCAGTTCCAACAGTCATACAACATATCTTCTCATCTTACACAATGTTTTACACTTCCGTCAACACCTCTGATGATTTTCCGTTCTTCATCACTTATTCTTCATTTCTTAATTTCTATATTGTGTTTAATTGTCCTTAACTAATAATTCTTTTCATAGTCTTTCTTGTAATATTTCAAATTATCCACCTTACAAAACTTATTGCAGTCCTACTAACGTGACCTGTTCATCACAATTACTTTTCAAATAGTTCATAAATTTACTCCAGTCCTCTAAGAATCTCTGATCCCGCAGGTTTCAAATCCTTCCTGTTAGTTTATCTAATTCTGCATAATCCCTCAATTTCATCCTCCATTCTTCTTTCGTCGGTAATTCTTGTGAACCACCCCAATCTCTGCAGCCTGTGATGATGATGCTCAGAGAATCTGGGCAGGCACACCTTGGCCAGATCAACTCCTCCCAAGCTTGCCCCCCCCCCCCAAGTCTCCAAAATACACACAATATCTGCACTCCCATTCACAATCAGAGTATGGATGAGTGGGGTCTTATGACTTACCAGTCTAGCCATGAACAGCAGCACCTATGCAGATGAGCAACCAAGAAGGATGACAGTGTAGAACAGGCTTCCTCAACTTCAACCTTCCAGATGTTTTGAGACTACAATTCCCATCATCCCTGACCATTGGTCCTGCTAGCTAGGGATCATGGGAGTTGTGGGCCAAAAACATCTGGAGGGCCGAGGTTGAGGAAGCCTGGTGTAGGACAAGGGGTAAGAGCAATGCTTACCCCCAAGGCCTTGATCCGATGATCACTGAAATGGGGATGTTCCTCCTTCCGCAAATATTTCCCACCAAACACATCGTGGGGTGACCTTGAAGGCCACATTCCCTCATGAGCAGCCTTCCAGAGTTCACATATCAGTGATGGGTAGGGCCAGACACAAAAGTAGAAAGAGCAATGGATATGACTCTCACCTTTGTGCAATAGGCTATATTCTATAACAGGAGTGGGAAACCTTTCTAATCCCAAGGGCCGCAACCCCTTGTCTTCTGAGGAAGCGGGTGGCGCTGTAGTCTAAACCACTAAGCCTCTTGGGCTTGCTGATCAGAAGGTTGGCGGTTCTGTCCCAGCTTCTGCCAACCTAGCAGCTTGAAAGCACATCAGTGCAAGTCAATAAATAGGGAAGGTAAATGGCGTTTCCATGCGCTCTGACTTCCGTCACGGTGTTCCAATGCACCAGAATCAGTTTAGTCATGCTGGCCACATGACCCAGAAAGCTGTCTGTGGGCAAACACTGGCTCCCTCGGCCGATAGTGAGATGAGCACCACACCCCATAGTCGCCTTTGACTGGACTTAACCATCCAGGGGTCCTTTACCTTCTTCTGAGAAGCATGTTGCTTGGGGGTGGAAGGTCTGGGGAGAGTCCTGGTGGCGCAACAGAAAATTCACCTTGGGCTCCCAAGCCTGAGGTGCCTCACCTCTGATGTAAACAGTAAAACAATACACCCCACTGCAAAAACTATATACACAGTGACAGAACACTAACACATCCTGATAAAATCTGCAGCTAATTATCCCAGAATGTATCTGACCAACATGAGAACCAGTGGTTTTCTTAAAAATGCATGACCCAGTTGCTGCCACACAAGAAAACATCCTGTCTCACATCCAGGGAAGGCCATTCCAGTCTTCTGCCAGGTCCATGCTCTCACTCTGAAGGCATCTGGCGACTTCCTCCTCTCCTACAATTTGACTGCACTGGTTTTTCAGCCGGTGTTACGAAACACGTGCACCCTAACATCCGTCCTCCTGCTAGTAAAAAATCAAAATTAAATTGGGTAGTGCCCTTAACCACAGGATTCCTGAAGGGGCAACTCCCTTGGGTGTCATCTCTTTGGCAACAAGCCTGACGAAGGCTAGTTCACTGTCCGAGAGCTACCAGGTTTTGATGACCCAATTCAGATGCTAGATAGAATTGCAGAATCCTAGAGATGGAAGGCAGCCTGAGGGTCATTTGGTCCAATGCCCTGCAGTGCGGGAATCCTGTTGTGCGTGGGCCCAATCCACCAACCTTTTGGTTAGCACCCAGTGTCACAGGATATGTCTCTTCCAAGAGTGGCATCTCTCGGGTCTCTCCCTCAGGGAAGATCTCTGGAACAGCCCAGCGAGGCCACAGACAGTGAGATGCTGGTTTCCTTGGCCAATCTTCTCCCGCCCCACAGTGCTGCAGCCACAGCTAAATCCTCACTGTGTATTTGGTTGGATAGCCATTCCTTCTGCTCAGGGAAGTGTGAACGGGGACGAAGACACTCTAGCTGATGAGCCAGTGTGGTGTAGTAGTTAAGAGCAGTGGACTCGTAATCTGGGGAACCGGGTTCGCGTCTCCGCTCCTCCACATGCAGCTGCTGGGTGACCTTGGGCCAGTCACACTTCTTTGAAGTCTCTCAGCCCCACTTACCTCACAGAGTGTTTGTTGTGGGGGAGGAAGGGAAAGGAGAATGTTAGCCGCTTTGAGACTCCTTCAGGTAGTGATAAAGCGGGATATCAAATCCAAACTCTTCTTCTTCTTCTTCTCAGCCGCCTCGCCAATGTCCAATCTTTAAGAGAAGCCACGGCAGCCAAACTGGTGTAAAACCAACTGGATTTTGCAGTGCAGAAACCGCACCATTTGCCCAAGAGCTGTCATTCCATTCACCCCAAGTGATCTGTTTATCCTTCAGAGTTAGGCATTGTTCCCCTGACATTTCATCTACCGCTTAACCCTGGCCCCAGACTCCCCTTGATGCTACCATTCTATTTATATTTCATGTCATTATGTATTTCTAATGCCTTCCTTTGTTTGTTTGCCTTGTATCCTTAAGTCATCTGCAGATATGTCTTCTATTCCTCTCCTAGGTACCTCCTGCAACACTCCTCCCTCCCTCCACCACAAAATCTTGTTTTCTCGTGTCTGTCGTCTTCTGATTGCTTGCTTAAAGGTAAAGGGACCCCTGACCATTAGGTCCAGTTGTGACCGACTCTGGGGTTGGGGCGCTCATCTCGCTTTATTGGCCAAGGGAGCCGACGTACAGCTTCCGGGTCATGTGGCCAACATGACTAAGCCGCTTCTGGCGAACCAGAGCAGCGCACGGAAATGCTGTTTACCTTCCCGCCGGAGCGGTACCTATTTATCTACTTGCATTTTGATGTGCTTTCGAACTGCTAGGTTGGCAGGAGCAGGGACCGAATAACGGGAGCTCACCCCGTCGCGGGGATTCGAACCACCAATCTTTTGATCAGCCAGCCCTAGGCTCTGTGGTTTAACCCACAGCGCCACCCGCGTCCCTTGCTTGCTTGCTTACAAATGCCTATATTTCATGGCGTGTGTGTGTGTGTATATATAAACTTTGGGAAATAAACATTTTTAAAGAAAATAAAGAAAACAAATAAATCTCATTTTTAGAATGGTTAACTTGTTTTAAACTGTTTTATAATGTTGTGTTTATAACGTTGTAATCTGCCTTGGGACCTTAGGGCGAAGGGCAGGTAAGAAACAAACAAATAAACAAATCATCTTTCGGGGGGGGGGTATTTTGTCCCATTACCTGATGCTTATCCCCATCATTTGAAAAGACGCTGCATTCTTTTCTTCGTTTTACTCCTCTCAAAGCTGCAGTCCTATTCAGAAGGAAACCCCATTGAATTCAATGGGGCTTACTCCCAGGTAGAGGATTGCAGATGGAATCAAGCATCCAGTCGCAGGTTCTGTGCCTCTGAATCACTGTGATAGCTGTTTACTCCCAGGGAAGTGGGTATCAAACTGCAGCCTTAATCTCAACTAAGTGTGCATGGGGTTGTAGCCCTAGCATGTGGTCTGAGGGACTGACTAGTTTGGGGCAAGTTTTACATAAAGCTTATTTAGAAAAATAAAGGCTGTGGCACATGCTACAGCTTCCCGAATGCTTATCCAGCCATGTGCCCAGCTTCTTCTCTAGATATCAATGCCACGAGGAATGCAGTATAAAGAAGGCAGTTTCAACCATGGTTGTGAAACAAGCACAGATATTATAAAATGAAGCTGCAAGCCATGTCACGAGCAGTAAATAAAACCACCACGGAAAGTTATGTAAGTAGATGTCATGCGCTGCTTGTGTGCAAAGGCAGCATACCTTAGTTATCTATGGATAAAACATTAAGCAACAACCGGCCATGCCATCTAAAGGAAAGGTGGCATAAGGTTGTAACACACTCAGGTGACCTGCAATCAGATCATCAAGCAGAACATTACTGTTTCACACACTTTCCTTTAAAAGCAATCTACAATAAGGTTTGTAAAACAAGATCAGAACAGATCAGAACAGAAGGTCTCAAACTTTTAAAAATATCTTCCTGAAGATTTCATATCTACTCACCTTCCATCAATATCAACCTTCCATTTACAGAAGAATACAGAAGTCCCAATAGGCATCGCTTTCTCTCTTTGTGAAGAGAGCAGCGTTGTGCAAGGCTGCCTGGGATTCATCCGTCGGAAATAGTGTCTAGGCAGAATTTCCGAAAACTGGTAAAAGAGTCCGGGGGAAACCAGGCGTATGGCAATCCATTGGGGCTTGGGGGTGGGGGGCAAATCTCCATTAAAAATACCTCAAAAATCCTTTTGGAGATTTTGCAAAAAAAGTTCCATAACTTTTGCATCCGAATTCTCACTTTTTAAAATAAGGCAACCCTAGTGTTGTGCTATGCACTGAGCATTCTGTAGACGGGGAAAATGGGTGTTATATACTTTCACTATTCAATGTGAAAGTAAGGTAAAGGACCCCTGGATGGTTAAGTCCAGTCAAAGGTGACTGTGGGGTTGCAGCACTCATCTCTCTTTCAGGCCAAGGGAGCCAGCGTTTGTCCACAGACAGCTTTCCGGGTCATGTGGCCAGCATGACTAAACAACTTTTGGCACAATGGGACACCGTGACAGAAGTCAGAGTGCATGGAAATGCTGTTTACCTTCCCGCCGCAGTGGTACCTGTTTATCTACTTGCACTGGCGTGCTTTCGAACTGCTAGGTTGGCAGCAGCTGGGACAGAGCAAAGGGAGCTCACCCCATTGCTCGGATTCGAACCACCGACCTTCCATTCAGCAAGCCCAAGAGGCTCAGTGGTTTAGACCACAACGCCAGTTGCATCCACACTATCCAATGTGAATACTGTTCAGGGTAAAGTCACAGATCTAAACAGACACAAGTCCATTGACCTTAACGGGTCTGTTCAAAGTAGGACGAACATTGGTATTTCCAACTGCACAATGATGTGATTTGGTATGGCATTTTTTTCAGCTGGAACTCGCCGGAACTGTTCCCGCACCTCTCAGGTGGGCGTCATTGTAAGAGTACAAGGGAGGTGTTCATGGTAAGTTCCGGCCCCTCTTTCTCTAGAAAAACAGCACTAGGTACAGTCTTTGTCTATGTGTTTTTTCAGCGTGCGCTAATTCGAACGGAGGGTTGGGCATCCACTAAAGAAAACAGATTCCTACTATAGGGCTCCCAAACCCTTAGTTATATTCTTTAGGGAATTTGATGGTGCCTGTTATCAAAGACCACATTATCAAGGTGTACTGTGTGCCCAATTCTGATACGGTTCGTTATCAAGAGCGAAATTAGTGTTAAGTCATGAGGGTTGACTATGGCATTTGCCTCTGTACCACTGGCAAAGTCCGTTCCCACTTTCGCCGGTTAATCATTTGTGCTTGGCTACTAGCAAGGAACAAGTACATTGTCTTTCGGTCGCAGCAACCCCAGGTCACAGTCCGAGATGATTTCGTCGCTCTTTTCTCCACTTGGCTCAGATTTCTACGTTAAAACCTGTGTGTGTGTGAATGTGCCCTAGCTCTACTCGTTCTTTCTCAAGACGGCACAGAGTCTTGTCTTTCTCTCCTCGGGATCCTGGGCAAATCGGATGCCACCTTAAACGTATCGTTTGAAACATTGTCTGCACTTTTAAGGGACGTGGGTGGCGCTGTGGGTTAAACCACAGAGCCTAGGACTTGCTGATCAGAAGGTCGGTGTTTCGAATCCCTGTGACGGGGTGAGCTCCCGTTGCTTGGTCCCTGCTCCTGCCAACCTAGCAGTTCGAAAGCACGTCAAAGTGCAAATAGATAAATAGGTACCGCTCCGGCAGGAAGGTAAACGGTGTTTCCGTCCACTGCTCTGGTTCCCAGAAGTTGCTTAGTCATGCTGGCCACATGACCCGGAAGCTGTTCGCCGGCTCCCTCGGGCAATAAAGCGAGATGAGCACCGCAACCCCAGAGTTGGTCAAGACTGGACCTAATGGTCAGGGGTCCCTTTACCTTTACCTGCACTTTTAGAAAGGAAATGCCAACAGCAATGTTTTGAGAGGCAGGGATGACCTGGAGGAGGAGACAGATTCATGGGAGGAAAATTCTAACAGCTTCAACAAACCCTGATGGCTATGCACAATATCCGCTGCCCAGAGGCAGTTTGCTTCTAGAAACCAGTTGCTGCAAACCGCAGATGGGGAGAGTGCTTTCGTGATCACATCCTGCAACTGGTTGGCCATTGTGAGAAAACGATGCTGGCCTAGACGGGCCACTCATCTGATCCAACGAGCTACGAAGGTGATGATATTCTTCAGAGAACACAGAGGAGACATTTAATCCCGTATTTCCCTCTGCATGCTGCAGTATAATTCCCTTCTTATGTGAATATTAATTATTAATATTAAAAATACAGTCAAGTTTTCTAATGATGAGATTAGCTTCATACCCATGTGGCTCTCAACCAATCCATATTTCTATTTCTTTAACTTTGCCATTATTATTATTATTATTATTATTATTATTATTATTATACCACCCTATACCTGCAGGTCTCAGGAAGTTCGCAGGATAAAATTGCAACATGCAAGCACGAAATACGCAATCAAAACAAAAGCAACCCAATAAGCACACACACACCCCAACACATTATAAAAAGGGCATTGGGTGCCCTACAGAATGTCCCTGTTGTTGTGATATCCAGCACTGCAAATAACACCTTTTAAAAACACACTAGCCCATAAAAGCACTTTTACTACCCCACTGCCCACGAACAACAATAGAAAGGCACATCTAGCAACCTGGAAGGTATGGGGGAGGGAATTTTTTTTGTTTCTTTCACTCAGTTTACAATAACTTTTCTGTTTGCTTGCCTGGAGCTAACTGAGCACATGGCTTCATGCAAGCTTGCTTATGACAGATGGCACAATCGGCGCATGGGTTTTGCATCAGCTGAAGTCGTGCCTCTTCACCCGGGCCTTTGGGGTGGCTGATCTGCCATGGCTGCAGCCGAGGACGCCCCATCTGCTATATGATTTGGCTGGTTTAAATTTGATACAATACTATCAGCATTATATAAAATGCTGCTAGCTAATGCTATCAGCAAGTTTGGGAAATCATTGGGAAGAATAACCTTAACCCATATGGAGCCATACGGCATACAAAAATATACTAATGCCACCAGTTGTCTCTTGTTTAGGGACATAGAGAATGAAAAGGGACGCGGGTGGCACTGTGGTCTAAACCACTGAGCCTCTTGGGCTTGCCAATCAGAAGGTCAGCAGCTCAAATCCCCACAATAGGATGAGCTCCCGTTGCTCGGTCCCTGTTCCTGTCAACCTAGCAGTTCGAAAGCACATCAAAGTACAAGTAGATAAATAGGTACCGCTCCGGCAGGAAGGTAAACGGCGTTTCCGTGTGCTGCTCACATGACCCGGAAGCTCCCTCGGCCAATAAAGCGAGATGAGCACCGCAACCCCAGAGTCGGCCACAACTGGACCTAATGGTCAGAGATCCCTTTACCTTTATCTTTACGAAGCATTCTATATCCACCCACCACGCTGATGAAGAATTCTACGAAACAGTAGTCAATATCTGGAATCACTGTTCAGTGTTGGACATCATATTTGTTGAATGCACAAAGCTTCACAGCTTGTCTTTCACTGTATAAAGTTTGATACCTTGCTTTATTTAAAGGTTTTCAGAGACTTTGAAACTAAAGATTTCATTTTGAACTTTTTATGGTTTGAAGGAATTCTATAAAGATTGTCTATTATGTATGTATATGGTCATTGTGTTGCCTAGACATTCTTGACAAACCTTTGGGAGGCAGAGATGTGAGAGGGCACCAGAGGAGGGAGAAAGGCCAGAGTCGGACCTCTGGAACGAATTACAGTGGTACCTCGGGTTAAGTACTTAATTCGTTCCGGAGGTCCGTTCTTAACCTGAAACTGTTCTTAACCTGAAGCATCACTTTAGCTGCTGCTGCCGCGCCGCCGGAGCATAATTTCTGTTCTCATCCTGAAGCAAAGTTCTTAACCTGAAGCACTATTTCTGGGTTAGTGGAGTCTGTAACCTGAATCGTTTGTAACCTGAAGCGTATGTAACCCGAGTTACCACTGTACTTAATATAACAAAATGACCATCCCTTAAGACTCCCTCCTCTTCTTTGCAAGGGTTCTGCCAGTCCAGCTCTCCAAATGTCTTGCAGAAGCAGGCTGCAAAAGCATTCTGCATAAAAACTGGAGGGTTTCCCCCCGACTTTTGTCTCCAGCGCTTTCGAAATTAAACCGGAATGTGTAAACTGCTTTTCCAAACGCGTTAGCCTTGGCAGCTCAAGATATATAATACGCAGCCATGTGGCTTTCCTTTGGCCCGTCGGGAGGCGGACGAGCCTTTCCTCGTAGCCTTGGCGCCCCCTGCGGAAGAGGAAGGAAAGTGCACGGGCTCTGCCCCAGACGTCAATGAGACGCCTATTAAGGACAAGCAAGAATTCAAACGTGAGACGCTGCGGCGCGTGCATGTTGCTGGCTATCTCTGAGACTCTTTGTGGGTGGGTGGCTCCGGCTACAGTTTCAGCGGCGGGCGCTGCCAGGCAAAATAACCGTGCTTTTTAAACAGTTGGTATATTTCGGTCCCAAATCTGCTGGGGGAGGGAACGTGCCAGGCGCTCCCCCCCCCCGTCTAAAAATGCAAGCGCAGATATAATCTGCAGAATTTAATACGGTGCTGGCAATGAGCAGTGCAGCTATCAATGCACAAGAGCCTTTTTTAAAAAAAGCTCTCAAACAAGGTTGCATCTTTTTTTTCTTTTCCTGGGGAGCTGGTATGTGCAACATCAGACAGGCAGCTCCATTTTGGCACATGTTGCAAATCTTCGCACATGGCGGGGGGGGGGGGTTCCTCTGAATAAAACGGGGGCAAACTGAAAGGAGAGATGCACCGCCCTGGAGAAAAAGCACGCCCGCCCCACGATGCAGACTTCTCTCCCCCCCCCCCCCCCCGCCTCCCAGCCTTAAATCACAACATTGCTTACGGGTTGCAAAACAGCGCGCGCATGTGCGCGGAAATAACATTCCTGGCGCTTTGGGCATCGCACCACGATGCGCCTGGCTGCAAGTTTCCTAGGCGGGGAGATGCGCGCTCCGAGTGCAATGCATCTCTCTCTAAGGTGCGACTGTAGAGCCTGGCAGGAGTCAAGTGCTGCGGCAGCAAGACTTGCGATCCGTGGAAGCGAGCTGCTAAATGGCGCGGGTTGCTTTTTGGGGGGAGGAGGGGTGGAAGTTGGGGTTGCAAATTGCAATGCACAAAGCAGCACTAATAATAATGATGATGATGATGATGATGATGATGATGCAAAGGACCCAGCGCACTGCGCGTTATCCCAGCCTGGTGATGATGGCGGCTGGCTGTCGCCCCCCCCCCGCACATGCCCGCCTGCCCCCCCAACCCCGCCCCGCTGCAGACGCAGCGTCTCTAACCCGCGGAGAATGACCTTCCCCATCGCCGCCCGAGAAAAGGCGCGCCGAGGAATTCCCGCCCTTGCGCTCGTAAGCCGCCCTCTTCCCGCTCATGCATATGCAAATCCGGCTCC
>NC_139543.1:13933990-14112417 GCF_965153285.1 Podarcis tiliguerta | reverse complement strand
GAAGGCTTCAGAACAGGCGAGCGCTGCCGGGAAGAGGCTGAGTCTCTGCTGCTGCTGCTTCTGCTTCTGAGCTGCGCGCCTCCCTTGCGGCGCTGGATTGACTTCGGAGCCGCGCGGGCTCCAGCCGAGTGGATTTTCGTCTCGCGTGGGATCCTTTTTTCCCCCCACCCTCAAAAAACCAACAACAATTCGTGGCTCCTGGACCAAGCAACAGAGATCACTGTTTTTCCTTCTATATTTATAATATATATATATATATATATAGGGGGGTTTTTTGTTTCTTTTCTCCTCCTCTGTTTTCGTCTGGGATTCTCTGCTCGTCTCCGGGAACCAATATATTTTTGGAGAGGGTGTTTTCTTCCATCAGAGAGGGGTGGAAAAGAGATCTGCAAGATCCCCCACCACCCTCGACAGCTGCTTACAAGTCGCGATCTCCGTCTTGGGAGAGCCTCCCTCGCTGGCCTTTCTCAACTGCGCTCATCGGCTGTTTTTTGGGGGGAAGGGGGTGTTGTTCATAGTCCTCCCCCCTTTTTTCCCTCCCCTCCTCCGTTTTCTGCCCATTGACTTTTGACAACCTCGAGGGGAGCGGGAGGCGTCGGATCTCCGCATCGCGGTGGTGGTTCCCCCCTTTTTTTCCTGCCCCCACCCCACCCTTCCAGCCGTCCCCCCCCCCTTTTTTTTGGAAGATGTTACTCTCCAAGTTCGGATCCCTTGCTCACCTCTGCAACCCAACCAGCATGGACCACTTGCCGGTCAAGATCCTCCAACCAGGTAAACAACCCGTGACAATTGCTTCTCCTCCTTTTTTCCGGGGGGGGGGTCGGTTTTATTTTTTTCCCTGCGCGGGAAGAGAGAGAGAGAGAGATGTATGCGTTCTGTAAGCCTTCTGCGTCGCTGGGGCTGCGGCAGCTTTTCTGACCAGGATCTCGGCAGTGGGGCTAGATTTTCTGCTATTTTGCGGGTATAGAAACACACCCGATCCCGGATAACCCAGTTCTCGCGGTTGGGTTTTATGTGGTTTTTATTTCACCCCACCCCACGTCGGGGGATTGGGGGCATCCTTACCTATCAACATGCCTGGGAGTGGTGGAGGATGAGAGAGGCGAAGGACACGTGAAAACCCCTTCCCCACGTCAAACGGGCTTGTTTGCAACTGGCTTTCCTCCCTGCTGGAGTTCGTGGTTTGGGTGATTTCCACTTGCGACCTTTTCGTGGGTGGCTCTTGTTTCGAGGACAGTTTCAGTGTGCGTGTGTGTGTTTTCTCCCTGGAGGGAGACGGCTCCCCTTCTCCCTAAGGTGCCCTCGGCGATACATCTAGACGTCGCCCCCTTTCTAACCCCCCTTCTTGTTTCCTTCCCGCCTCTTAGTGAAAGTGGAGAAGGAGCCGTTCGATAAGATCTATCAAGTGGGCTCCGTCTTGGGCAGCGGGGGATTTGGCACCGTCTATGCCGGGAACCGCATCTCCGATGGCTTGCCGGTAAGACGAGACTCCCGACCACGAGGCTTTTGTTGCTGCTTCCACCCCCGCAGGCCCCCCCTCCCACCGTGCGTGGCTGGAAATCCCAGCCACGGCCCCCCGAGAGCGAGGCGATGTCCCCGTGCCACCCGACCGCCCCCCTAACCCCCTCTTTTTCTCCTCGCCCCCAGGTTGCCGTCAAACACGTCGTGAGGGAGAGGGTGACTGAATGGGGCACGATTGTAAGTATCCCGAATCGCAAAAAAACCCTTGTGCTATCCCTTGCTCTGCTTTCCCCCCCCCCTGCCCCCCAACTGCATTTATCAGGGAGGGCTAGCTATTGTTTTGTGGGGGTCCCCTTTCCCCGCCCTCCAGGCTGCTGCCGCCGCCACCATCTCCTCCTCTCCGGCCTCTGTTATTGTTTACGTTTTTTCCGGGGAGGGGGGAGATTTGGCGGGGTTTCTCCTCCTCCTCCCGCCCCCCTCCCGCCCTCCCCTTTTGACTGCGGCAGGAGAGAGAGCAGTCTTTGGGCTTCCCCTTCGCTCCAGCCTCCATGCTCTGCTGGAGTTTCCATTTGCAGGAAGCCCCGCGATTGGTTTTTCCAGATGGCCAAGAAAGGGGGGGTTTCCCTTCCTTCCCCACCTCCCCTTCTTGATATTCCGAAAGCTTCATCATGTCTTCCTTTTTTCCCCCTCTCTCCCTCTTCCCTCCTCCTGCCGCTGCTTTCAGGGTGGAGTTATGGTGCCCTTAGAGATCGTTCTGCTCAAGAAAGTGGGCTCCGGGTTCCGCGGGGTCATCAAGCTACTGGACTGGTACGAGCGGCCCGACGGCTACTTGATCATCATGGAGCGGCCCGAATTGGTGAAGGACCTCTTTGACTTCATCACCGAGAAGGGAGCCCTGGACGAGGAGACGGCCAGGGGCTTCTTCCGACAGGTCCTGGAGGCCGTTCGCCATTGCTACAGCTGCGGCGTGGTCCACAGAGACATCAAGGATGAGAACCTCTTGGTGGATCTGAGGACAGGGGAGCTAAAGCTGATCGATTTCGGCTCCGGAGCCCTCCTCAAGGACACCGTCTACACGGATTTCGATGGTAGGCTCCCCCTCCCACCCAGAACCTCTCAATCTCTCTCATTCCTCTCTCTCTCTCTCCCTCCTCTCTCTTAGTCACATTTTTGCCACCTACCACCAACGAGATATTTCTGCTGTAGCAGCCAGTAACAGATCTGGCAATTAAATCCTTCACACCAGAGGCGGCTTGTGGGGGGGCGTCGAGTTGCGTAGGAAGAGAAGCGATTCCAGGCTGTGACGCAGCACTTTATATATAATTATAATTTTTTTCCTCCCCTGCCTTCGGAAGGATAAAAAAGGCATTTTCCTAGAGGGCGGCGTGTTTACGGTTGACTCAGGCATTGCCTCTGCCAACCTTTCCATCTGTGACCCTCTTGGGTTTATATCCCCCCCCCTTTCCAAACCCACCCACCCACCCTTCCCCATTTCTCTTTCCCAGAGGATGCTTTAGAAAAACCCTGCATTGCAGATTTGAGGAGAGAGGGAGTTATCCCTCCCTTCTTTCAAGTCAAAAGGAGACTTGGCTTCTCAAACTTACTGTTGCTGTTTTTCCCTTATGGGTGGGGAAAGGGGTTTTGTTTTCCCCCCTCCTCCCTGGGGCGAAAGGGAGAGAGATATCAATGGGGGCTGCTTCCCTGCCCGCCTCTCTCTCTAGTCAGCTGCAGCATTTAGCATCTGTTTGTTGTGAAACTGGAGCCTCCTGGCCATGTGACCTTCATCATCACGAATTGAGGGTTTTTTTTTTATTTGGTATCCAAGTAACAGCTCAGTGCAGAGGGAGGGCAGTAGCTAGCAACCTCTTACGCAGAGAGGCAGATTTCTCTGCTCCGTAAAAAAAAGAGAGAGAATTATCCTCATTGATTTATTTTCACAAGGAAAGTGGCCGGTTTGAACGGGCTTTCGGAACCGATCAAAGCTGATTAGCTATATATAGCAAGCGAGACCCAAGTTTCACCTTTTTTTCTCTCTGTTTCCCTCCCCTCCCCTTTCTCTCCTCTCCCTTTGTCCTTTGTGTCTATTTTTGGTGCTGTACCGCAGACGCCACGTGCTCTGGGAAAGCGAGCTTTATGTTAGTAAACAGTCAGCTGATGGAGATCTGCGCTATCCGCTGTGAGGGAATAGAACCACCTCGAGGGCCAGATTAAAATGTGACCTAATACTAGGCATGATATAAGCTCTAGAATTTTCCAGGCTACGTGTGACGTGCATGGTGCGGATTCTTTTTAAAACAAAAACGGGGCTCGTTTTTAAAAATATACGCACACGCGCCCAGGTTGTTGCACGATCTCGACGGAAAGTTCAGCCAACGTAAAACAAACCTCGCCGTCTTTTCTCGCAGGGACACGAGTATACAGCCCTCCGGAATGGATCCGGTACCACCGGTACCATGGGAGATCCGCCACTGTGTGGTCTTTGGGCGTCCTCCTATACGATATGGTCTGCGGCGACATCCCCTTTGAGCAAGACGAAGAAATCTTGAGGGGGAGGCTATACTTCAGGAGAAGAATTTCGCCTGGTAAGTGAGGTGTCGGAGGAACGCGCGCCCCCACCCCCCGGCAGTCGAAATCACAAAATTATCTCCCAATACGTTTTTAATTTTACTGGCAAACCGTTTTAACTAGCCAATTTCATCACTAGCCAAAACAGACGTTGACCATTGATGACGTTGTCAACCAAGATTAAATCGATATTGTTTTGATCTGTTGTCATGGGGCCCCTAAAAGGCATGGAGGGGGGGGCCCTCTCCCATAGGCCATTGCGAATTCTTGGCCTTTTTGTAATCTGAAAACAACCGCATGGGACCCTTTCTCCTCCTCATTCGCCTTCCTTTTTTTGCATTTCAGAATGTCAACAGCTGATCAAATGGTGCCTTTCGCTGAGGCCTTCGGACCGGCCGACCCTCGACCAGATCTTTGACCACCCCTGGATGCACAAGTCGGACGTCGCCAAGTCAGAGGATTGCGACATCCGGCTACGGACCATTGACACGGATGTTTCCAGCACAAGTTCGAGCAACGAGAGCCTGTGAAATTGCCGAGGACCTTGCGGCGGGAGGGGCGGAGCCACGAGAGGGGCGGGGCGGGAGGGGAGGAGACCAGAGTGCTGCTACTGCTGCTGCCATATGTAGGAGGGGCTAGGGGGGGAAAAATTGCATTCATTATCCTGTAGTCTGAATCTTTGTCGGAGGGACTTGATTTTTTTATTTCCCCCCCTTTTTGCCAGTTTCTGCTTTGGAACGAGAAATTTCCTTTGGAAACGCTGTTGTTTGGGAGTTTGTGGGGCCAGTTCTTAGTCAAAGACTGCCCCCTTTTAATTTTTTTTCCCTTAAGGCAAAAGCAGTGACCTCTTTAAAATAACACGGTGAAAACCTTTTTGCTCTCATAGAGCCTGGACTAGATTTTATTTGCTTTTTTGAGTGCCTTTTTGAAAGCTGCTTCAGTGGGACTTTCTTTTTTGAGCTGTGTATGTCCAAAGAGGACCCCGCGCATGATAGGATCCTGTTCCCTCGAGCCCCGCTGCAAAAGGTGCTTGCGGAGAGCAACTTCTGTGATGCCCTGGGAAAACATGTTCAGTGATTGAATGAAGTAGTCCCGTCCTCTGGCGATGGAATACTTGAACACAGACATTTCACTCCTTCCCGGTCCCCTGTCCCCCACGCCCCACGCTTTTCCCCATTCCCCCCGACTCCCCCCTCCAAGACGACCTCTGCTGCTCCCCACTCTGTTTCCAATAGGCTGCACATGTTCTCAGCTGTTTTATCAGGAACACTCACTCAAAACTTCATTTCATCATCTCTTCCACTGGGCACACAGACACACACAAAAAGGCCCCTTCTCAACTCCCCCCAACCTGCAAGTCTTAAAAAAAATAAAAAATGTATGTATGGGCATGTTAAATGCACAATCAATGCAATATTCAAGGACTTTGTGTGTGTGTTTTTTTTCCATACCTGTATAATGTGTTTCTGTAAATTTTTGTTCCTCCTCCCTCCTCCCCATGTATTATACGGTTTTATTTATTGTCTGGAGTTTAGAAGACCTCTCACAGTCTCAATCTGTGACTATATTTATTTTAGCTAATTTATTTGTGTAGAATTATTCCAACACTGTGCTTTTTATCTCTCTTGCTCCTGTGACAGGAGTGGTTGGTCCACAACTAGTTTTTTGCATTCCTCTCTTGTCTCTTTCTCCATTTTTTTGTTCGTTTTTTTGTTTCAAGAAGAAGAAGAAGAAGAAGAATTAAAAAGTCTGACCATACCTGTTTTTTGGGTTTTTTGTTGTTTTTTTCATTTCGGGTTGGAAGATGGAAAATTGTACAAAGTCTAATTTAAGGGAACTAGAGTGACTTTAAAAGTTAGTCAGTATGCCTTTTTGTCTGGTATTATTTACATACCAGAACTGTAAAGTAATGCTGTTTGGAAGGGTTTTAAATTATTGACATTATACAGTCTTTGTGCATTGGCTCTGGAAGGAAGCGTGGCAGAGTCATAAACCTTAATTTATTTTAATAGCCGTGTGTTCTGTGATCTGGTTGCATTTATGCAGCTTGGATATGAATTTTCTCTCTTTCTCTTCTGTTTAACAGTGTGAAATGTATGGAGATCATATTTTTTTATACAGGTATTTCAATTAAACTTTTTTGTAGATAACCCGTGTGGCTTCTTCCTTTTGAACTCAGCTGTCCAGATACTGGTGGTTCTTGATACAATAATTGTAAAGAGACTGCAAGGAAACCTTTGCCCCTCCATCTCCTAGAATAATAGAATAGCAGAATTAGAAGGGACCACTAGGGTTATGTAGGAATCTTGCCCAATGACCCTGAGATTGAGTCTCATGCTCTACCAATTGAGCTATCTACGGTCCCTGCTGAACTACAACTCCCATCAGCCTTAGCAAGCAGGGCCAAGAGCCTGGGGTGTTGGGAGCTGTAGTTTAACAACATCTGGAGGGCCAGAAAAGTTTGCCACATCTAGAGGGTGATGGGAACTGGGCTACAGGCCACCTCACAATGGCCGCAAGCAAATAGCTTGGCCTGATGTTACTGTTTCACAATGGCTGCCGCCGGCACTGCAGGCCAAATTACTCTATCCTCGCATGATTTCGAGCAACGGCATGAGATCCTCGTGTGCCTCTGCCTTCGCAACAAGTGTGATGTCACCTGAAATCAATACACACTCCCTGGGCTGCGCATAAATACTTCTCCAATGCAACAGGTTGCCATAGTTCTCCCTACTGGGAGACTTGGTAGCCCATGGTCCTAACCATGGCCACTTGGTTAAATCCCATAAGTTGTTCCCACGCTTGATCCTACAGAGAATCTAGCTTTACACAGAGTCAAGACAGCTGGTGGCATTTGCCCCACCTCGCTCCCACAAAGGAAAAGCAGGGGTCTTAAAAACTTCCCACACAAACAGCGAGAGGATGGGTCTGTTAGTACTTTTTGCAAACGCAGATGCTTTTTTTGGGGGGGGGCTCGAAAATGCACAGAGGAAGCGTTCCTGGACACTGGCCTGTGAGGATCACACAGGGTCCCCGGATGTTTGACCGCCTATTGATCCCTGTGCCACCACTGTGATTGCTTCCCCGCTGCCACCAATCCATTTCTCTCGGGTACACACAGAGTCCAGACAGTTGTTAACATTAAACCAAACAAACAAGTTTATTTTAGAAGCATTAACAAGTTTATGGTTTCAGATAATTTTTCTTGTCAGTTTCTTAATCTAGTTTCTTTACCGGCCTTGTTGTTGTTGTTTAGTCGTGTCCGACTCTTCGTGACCCCATGGACCAGAGCACGCCAGGCACTCCTGTCTTCCACTGCCTCCCGCATTTTGGTCAAACTCATGCTGGTAGCTTTGAGAACACTGTCCAGCCATCTCATCCTCTGCCGTCCCCTTCTTGTGCCCTCCATCTTTCCCAACATCAGGGTCTTTTCCAGGAAGTCTTCTCTTCTCATGAGGTGGCCAAAGTATTGGAGCCTCAGCTTCACGATCTGTCCTTCCAGTGAGCACTCAGGGCTGATTTCCTTAAGAATGGAGAGGTTGGATCTTCTTGCAATCCATGGGACTCTCAAGAGCCTCTTCCAGCACCATAATTCAAAAGCATCAATTCTTCGACGATCAGCCTTCTTTATGGTCCAGCTCTCACTTCCATACATCACTACTGGGAAAACCATAGCTTTTACTATACGGACCTTTACCGGCCTATACCTTCCTAATAACTTCTAACTGATTATCCCAACTGTCTATCTGACTCCGCTTAACAGATTCTCTCACTCTCTCACATCAAACTATCCCAACCCACAGTCTTATCCTCCCTCTCTCTTCTCTAACACCCGACTGACTTCTTCACAACTCTTAACTCTAACTCCAACTCCTCCCCTTGGGTTCCCACTTGCCAATCGCTTCACACTCATTTAACCCTTTCCTTATGACCCAGCATGATGTCACCTAGGAGGGCAAACGCCACATGGCCCCTCAAGGGTTGGTAGGGTTTATCCAAAGTCAAACTTCTGGGGTACCAGCCCCGAACTTACCTGTCTTGGCAGTATGTCTGGAGGTTTCAAGTCGCCCAGTAATTTCGGTCAATGTGTTGAAATAGGACACACGGGTTTGTCAATTTCAGAGGGGCTATTCCAGTTAGTTGGCTACAAACGTTTATAAATGCTTCCCCTTTTTCAAACATCCACCTTGCACGACAGGGAGAAGTCTCCTTAAAACCATTCCTTGTCACACAAACTTTCCATATGCAAAGTTTGTTTATCTATCTGGGCGGAGAGACAGGACAGGTAGCACATGCTTTTCCAGTACATTTGCAGTACTCCTGAAGAGATGCTCATATTAGTGGTGTGTAAGCACTTAAGGGACGCGGGTGGCGCTGTGGGTTAAACCACAGAGCCTAGGACTTGCTGATCAGAAGGTCGGCGGTTCGAATACCCGCGACGGGGTGAGCTCCCGTTGCTCGGTCCCTGCTCCTGCCAACCTAGCAGTTCGAAAGCATGTCAAAGTGCAAGTAGATAAATAGGTACCGCTCCGGTGGGAAGGTAAATGGCGTTTCCGTGCACTGCTCTGGTTCGCCAGAAGTGGCTTAGTCATGCTGGCCACATGACCCGGAAGCTGTACGCCGGCTCCCTCGGCCAATAAAGCGAGCTGAGTGCCGCAACCCGAGTCGGTCACGACTGGACCTAATGGTCAGGGGTCCCCTTTACCTTTAAGCACTTAAAAGTCTTGGAAACTCTTTGATGCCCTCATATAATAGCCCTCAGTTGGAATTATTAGTGCTAATCCAGCAGAACTGTTGATACCTTTATGAAGCTTTGAAACACTGGAGTTCTTTCTTTTATTTCTTACAAAACTAAATGGCCTGCCAAGTTTTGTACTGCTGGTTTACAAGGAAAGGAGGGCTTTATTTTGACAGAGCAAATCCTGTCTCGATTGCCTTAGCAGCCCTGCCCCAATTCAAATCCTGAAATAATCCTTTCTCCCGTTTGCTCTTGGAAGGGAAAGTTGTCATCTTCCAGCTCAATTTACGGTCACACCGTATGCCAACCATCGAAACACACCGGATGCCAACCATTTCAAGCTTTCAAAAATAGCTGAATATCAGGACCTAACTTAAATGGGCATCTACTCTTTCTTTTTTCTGTATGCAGTTTTCCCCTGTCAGCTAAAGGTATGAGAATGAAGATGTCAAAAACACACGAAAGCTCGTACCAATAACAAACTTAGTTGGTCTCTAAGGTGCTACTGGAAGGAATTTTTTTTATTTTGCTTCGACTACGGCAGACCAACACGGCTACCTACCTGTAACAAAAACTACTCCTGTAATGTAGCTGGTAAGGAAAGGTGTGGTAGATGAGGGAGATAAGCAGAAATCCCCTCCAAGCAGTTTCACTGTGGAGGTTGATCTTCCCTCCTGGTTGTGCTCAGTGGAAAGGCAACGTCATTATATATGTGCATCAAGCTTTTCTAGGTCAGTGTTAAATTACATGGCGGCTAAGTTGGCACACACAAATCTACCTCGAAGCGCATACTGTAACAGCCGCATCTCTCCCACTTTCAAACCTTGAGCATCCCTTCTCAACAAAGTCTTCTCCAATTCCCAAATCTGTTAAGTGGGAAAGGACGGGGACGTCTTGTGAGTGCATCACCAGTTGCCCACGGAAAAGAGGGAAGCAGGTGGCGCTGTGGTAAACCACTGAGGCACTTGGACTAGCCGATCAGAAGGTCGGTGGTTCGAATCCCCGCGACGGGGTGAGCTCCCGTTGCTCTGTCCCAGCTCCTGCCAACCTAGCAGTTCGAAAGCACACCAGTGCAAGTAGGTAAATAAGTACCACTCCAGCGGGAAGGTAAACAGTGTTTCCATGCACTCTGACTTCTGTCACGGTGTCCTGTTGTCCCAGAAGTGGTTTAGTCATGCTGGCCACATGACCCGGAAAGCTGTCTGTGGACAAACACTGGCTCCCTCAGCCTGAAAGCGAGATGAGCTCTGCATCCCATAGTCACCTTTGACTGGACTTAACTGTCCAGGGGCCCTTTAACTTTTTATTTAGTTTTTGCCCACGGAAACTGAGGTGCAGGTGATCAAGCAGTGAAGATTGCTTCCCCGGCGTTTAAATCTTGCTGCAACACGGGACAGCACCCTGCACTTCACCAGAGAGGGGGAACCTGGATAAGGGGACACAATGCAGGCTGTGTGGCATACACAGTTGTGTCCTCCTTCAAAAGGGAACCACCCTGGATCTCAGGAGGAAAGACAAGCGGGGTGCCTTCCACACCCCAGCATTTTGTGTTGGCACTGACCTTTAAAGGCCTCAACGGCCTCGGCCCAATATACCTGAAGGAGCATCTCCACCCCCATCGTTCTGCCCAGACACTGAGATCCAGCTCTGAGGGCCTTCTGGCAGTTCCTTCAATGCAAGAAGTGAGGTTACAGGGAACCAGGCTGAGGGCCTTCTTGGTAGTGGCACCTGCCCTGTGGAACACCCTCCCATCAGATGTCAAGGAAATAAACAACTATCTGACTTTTAGAAGGCATCTGAAGGCAGCCCTGTTTAGGGAACTTTTGAATGTTTAGTGTTTTATCATGTTTTTAATATTCTGTTGGGAGCCGCCCAGAGTGGCTGGGGAAACCCAGCCAGATGGGCGGGGTATAAATAACAAATTATTATTATTATTATTATTATTATTATTATTATTATTATTATGATGATGATGACTATTGTGCCAGTTCAAGAAGCTTTGTGTCTGATGGGATTTAGCAGGTGAAACCTCTTACTGGCCAATCCTATTCCAGTCTCTCTCTCTTTTCCCCCACATTTGTTTGGTTTTTGCTGAGCAACCTGCTCCGGCACCTTCCACAGCATCCTGACACTTAGCAATTTAGCAGCTAAGGCTTATATCATTTGAGCATCACCTGCCAAACTGCTTTAAAAGGCACCAGAGCCGGTTCAGGGAAAGGAACAGCAACCCGAACAGAAAAGCTCTGCCATCCAACCAATTTTGCTAGGACCTCACAGCCCCCTGTGCTGTTCCTATTGAAATGTGGGTTTTACATTGGAATCACTCCCACCTATGTCGGTCTTATCAAATTTTGCTTTGGCTTTTCACACCTGTCTAATCTGTCCGGGGGCTGTTGGTTTCGACAGTTGCCGCCAGTCAGTTTAACAGCTTCGATATAGTCAATTTCAGTCTTTAGGATCAGAGAATTGCAGAATTGGAACACACCCTGAGGATCAACTCCCTGCAACGCAGCTGTCTCATACAGGGTTCGAACCTGCAACCTTGGCGTTGTCCGCACCACGCTCTAACCGACTGAGCTATTCACTGGGACAAACTTTTGCTCCCACTACGAGAAGCTGTCAAGCACAGGGTTTTGTCGTCCCCATCCCTCCTTGCAACAAATACATCTCCAAAGCCATGTCTCTTCATTCCTCTTCTTCCTAGTGCGTTTAAATAATAATAATGTTTCCTTCGACAAAATAATGCCGTAACGAAGCAACTAAACTGCCTTCCACATGGTAGTTTAGCGCCCTCTGTTGGTCCAACCGAAGCACATTGTCTTCGAGAGCCATGGTTGTTTTGCAGACACCTGTAGACAGGTGTCTTTAAGAATGGAAAAAGCAGCGCAGGCCGGCTTCTGAAATGTTCCACCAGGTAGGAAAGGATTCCATTATGAATAAATGATAGACAACAATGCTGCAATTTTCTTTTTTAACTTCTCCCAGGGAACGGCGGAAACTGAGTAGACAACATCTATTTACCTGCGACGCTTCTGTCCTGAGTTCAAAAACAAAGAGCCTGCCTGCCTTTCCACAATCAGTACATCATGTTTGCAAAAAGGAATTTGACGAATGAGTTAGCTTCGTAGCAGACGTTCCGGTTACGGTAGTGTGTGCGGTCACCCACAGACATTCGTCACCCTGGAATATTTGACCTAGAAACCTTGTGGTGAGCACATGTTTCAGTGCGTCTGAATTCAACAGGAGTTCAGAGTTGCCTCCCTGCTTACGTCTTCAGCTTAAGTTGAATGAGATATGCTTCACCTGAGCTGCACGGTGCTCAGTTTTATTCTGATCAGCTGGGTAACAATACCATCACAACCAGTATTGGAAATATTTCCGGGTTCCTGGAAGCAGCTCGGGATTCCCCCCACCCTTATTTTAGAAAACAAAAGCAAATGTGTTTTATTTGAGTTATATTTATTATCCCGCCTTAGGAGCAGGGAGAAGGTAATGTTCCTGTATTTTAATAGTGTAGAAGAGGGAACTTTGGATGCAACTGAGAAAAATTCTACCATACAGTGGTACCTTGGTTCTCAAACTTAATCCATTCCGGAGGTCCGTTCCAAATCAAAAGCGTTCCAAAACCAAGGAACAAAGTTTTCACATAGAATGTAATGCAAAACGGATTAATCCATTCCAGACTTTTAAAAACAACCCCTAAAACACAGACCATTGATCCATAAAATGAAAGCAGTAATCAGTGTACTATACTATAAAATAAAGAAGACAGTATTGTAGATGATAAAAATTAAAATTATTATTACAGTGGTGCCCCGCAAGACGAATGCCTCGCAAGACGGAAAACCCGCAAGACGAAAGGGTTTTCCGTTTGCAGAGGTGCTTCACAAGACAAATTTCCCTATGGGCTTGCTTCGCAAGACGAAAATTGACGAAAATTTTTTTGGGTTTTTTCCGCTCCAAAACCCCTTTTTCTGAAGCGCTAAGCTGCTAAAAGCATTTTAGCAGCAAAACCGCTAATCCCTTAAGCCTTAAAAAGCCGTTTTTAGCCCTTAAACTGCCAATAGCGCTAATAGCGCTACTCCGCTAATGGGCTTGCTTCGCAAGACGAAAAAACCGCAAGACCAAAAGACTCGCGGAACGGATTCTTTTCGTCTTGCGAGGCACCACTGTATTTCCTTACCTGCACTGATGGTAGTCATTGTTTGGATGGGGGGCTTTTATCCATTTCTGCAGTTACACAATCAATCAAACAATCAGTAGCTGAACTGGGTTCCACACAGTCACAAAAACAAATTAACTAAAAAAGCTTCAAAAACAAAAATGCAAAATAAATAGCAAAAACAAAAGCACCAAACTTAATTTGTTCTGGAAGTCCGTTTGACTTCTGAAATAAAAAACCAAGGGGCAGTTTCTGTTTGGTGCAGGCGCCCCGGAAACAATAGCCGACAGCTGCATTGGACGTTCGGCTTCTGAAAAAAGTTCAAAAACCGGAACACTTACTTCCGGGTTTGGGGCATTTGAGAACCAAGGCATTTGAGTACCAAGGCGTTTGAGAACCAAGGTACCACTGTACTCCTTTGTATTTGGATTAGGGATGGCCACTTTTTAGTGGTACTGAAACTGATAAGTTTGCTGGCATATAGCAAAGCTTCAGTGACTAACAACACAGTCCTAGGCTTGTCAACTTAGAAGTATGTCCCACTGAGTTCGGTAGAGATTGCTTTCAGGTGGGATGGCCAAATCAGTCAATTTTTCATTTTTCCAGTGAGTTCTCCATATTTCCACGTCAGTTTTCCATTTTTATTTTTTGGGGGGGGAAATCCTCAAGGAAATGTGTCAAACATTTTAGTGTGCATTTCTCCCAATCTACACATTTCCGATGCAATTATCAAAATGCACATTATCGTAAAGCAACTCCCCCGAAGATGCATTTTTGTGCTTTCCTTTCACTAATATGTGAATATTAATATGCATGCTTTATCCCCGTATGTGCGTTTTTGCACCTATTGCTTGGCCGGAGACCAGTACGGCCAAATTCAGAGAAATACAAATTTCAGTTGTATCGGGAAGTGCAAATGGCAAGCTCGCATTTCAGTGCAAGCTGAAACAAATTTCTTCCCCATCTCTGTTTTCTTTTTTTCAATGTCATTATAGATTTAACTTCACACATACACATACATACAATATATGTTGTTGTTGTTTAGTCCTTCAGTCGTGTCCGACTCTTCTTGACCCCATGGACCAGAGCACGCCAGGCACTCCTGTCTTCCACTGCCACCCGCAGTTTGGTCAGATTCATGTTTGTAGCTTCGAGATACAATATATATATATTCTTAAATTAGTTTAACTTAGAATGTTAATTTGACCTTCTAATTCCACTTAGATATCAGCTTGTTTGGTGTTACCTCTTAACCTATTTGTTAGTTGAGCCATTTCCACATAGTCTAATAATTTATTTTGCCATTCTGTTAGCGTTGGCATCTTTCCCCCTTTCCAATTAGATGCTATTGATAAACGGGCAGCAGCTGTTGCATATAAAAATATTTCTCTTATATTTTTCGGAATGTCTCTACCTAAGATTCCTAACAGAAAGGGTTCTGGTTTCTTTAAAATTGTTGATTTGAACTTTTTTTCCCATCTTATCGTAAACAATATTCCAAATATTCCAAAAATCTCTGCTTTCAGGGGACGGCATGGAGCAGCTGACACCATCCAGATACCTCCCAGTGGTTTTGGATAACAACTTTTATCAGCCCCAGCCAGTTGTTTTGGAACTACAGCTCCTAAGGTTCTTGGTCCTCTCTAGCTGTCTCGGACTACAACTCCCATCAACCCCAGTCAGCAGAGCTGGGTTGGCTGATGAAAGTTGTAGTCCAAACCATAGAATCATAGAATCATAGAGTTGGAAGAGACCACAAGGGCCATCGAGTCCAACCCCCTGCCAAGCAGGAAACACCATCAGAGCACTCCTGACATATGGTTGTCAAGCCTCTGCTTAAAGACCTCCAAAGAAGGAGACTCCACCACACTCCTTGGCAGCAAATTCCACTGTCGAACAGCTCTTACTGTCAGGAAATTCTTCCTAATGTTTAGGTGGAATCTTCTTTCTTGTAGTTTGGATCCATTGCTCCGTGTCCGCTTCTCTGGAGCAGCAGAAAACAACCTTTCTCCCTCCTCTATGTGACATCCTTTTATATATTGGAACATGGCTATCCTATCACCCCTTAACCTCCTCTTCTCCAGGCTAAACATGCCCAGCTCCCTTAGCCGTTCCTCATAAGGCATCGTTTCCAGGCCTTTGACCATTTTGGTTGCCCTCCTCCGGACACGTTCCAGTTTGTCAGTGTCCTTCTTGAACTGTGGTGCCCAGAACTGGACACCAGTGAACTCGAACCTCAGAAAGCTCAGTGTGAGACCCTTAATCTCGTGGGTTCAAGCGCCACATTGGGCAAAAGATTCCTGCAAAGCAGGGGATAGGAACACATGATCCTTGTGGTCTCTTCCAATCCTATAATTCTATGATTTTATTATTCAAGTTTGTGAAAGTTATCATACAGGATGATTGCATTAATATCTGCACAGGTTGCAGAGAAGTTTGAGAAGGCCACAGAGAGCAGCTTTGTGGACTGCACCCAGCAATAGTGCCATAAAATGACTGCTTAGTTTCAAAATTTCCCACCGTCTCCAAAGCTTCGAGGCTACATAATCCCAGATCAATGCTGGCAATTGATAGCAGATTCCTAAATTCCTGTCAAACTAGACACATCATCCATAAATCCTTATTCAGCACTTGTCCGCATTAAAATTACCCCGATCAAATAAAATTAATTGATTTTCCAATGGATCTAGTTAAATCAGGGCAAACTGATGGCACCTCTTAATTTAACCAAGTCTCAGATCAATGAGCTCTCCCCCCCCTTTTTTTTTTTTTGCTCCTGTGCCTTTTTTGCATGCCAATTATAGAACAAGTTAAAGGCACACTTGAGGGGCTGTCTCTATCAGGAGAGGGGAGAAAGTTTGCATGTTACGAATGCCAAGTCCAAATGAAAGGCAAGCTTGCTGATAGGGAGCTTTTTTATTTGAAACTCTTCCGTGATAAAGATCAAGGTGCTGGCAGCAGTTTGTGAGACAGAGGACATTCCCAGCCCTTCTTTCAGATGCCAGGAAATGAACCTGGGACATTCTGCATTTTTTTCAAAGTTGTTGGAATAACAATAATAATAATAATAATAATAATAATAATAATTTATTGTTTATACCCTACCCATCTGACTGGGCTTCCCCAGCCACTCTGGGCGGCTTACAGCACATAAGAAATTCTAAAAACATTAGATGTTAAAAAATTCCCAATACAGGACTGCCTTCAGATGTCTTCTAAAAGTCTGGTAGTTGTTGATTTCCTTGACATCTGATGGGAGGGCATTCCACAGGGTAGGCACCACTACTACCAAGAAGGCTCTCTGCCTGGTTCCCTGTAACCTCACTTCCTGCAGTGAGGGAACTGCCAGAAGGCCATCGGCACTGGACCTCAGTGTCCGGGCTGAATGATGTGGGTGGAGACACTCCTTCAAGTATACTGGGCCGGGGCCATTTAGGGCTTTCAGGTCAGCACCAACACTTTGAATTGTGCTTGGAAAAGTACTGGGAGCCAATGTAGGTCTTTCAGGACTGGTGTTATATGATCTCGGGAGCCACTCCCAGTCACCAGTCTAGCTGCTGCATTCTGGATTACTTGTAGTTTCCAGGTCACCTTCAAAGGTGGCCCCACATAGAGCGCATTGCTGTAGTCCAAGCGGGAGATAACCAGAGCATGCACCACTCTGGTGAGACAGTCTGCAGGCAGATAGGGTCTCAGCCTACGTACCAGATGGAGCTGGTGGACAGCTGCCCTGGCATCCATCTGTCTCGGGAGTTAACTGAATGCACCTCCGGGGGTGAAGCCAAACCACTGGAGAATCACAGCGCCTGCTGTGGCTGTAGAAACCAGTAACTCCCTTGGGCACAAGCTTAGGCAGCATGTATGGAGGTCCTGGACTGCCCAGACGACAAGGCTCACTGATGTGGCCCAAAGGAAAGAAGAGCAATACATTTGGCACTAACTTGACTGTAGGAGTTGTAGGAAGTTAGCTTGCCCACCTGATGCTCCCACCACCAAGCTTCCTGTCCTTCTCCGTCTCAGCAACCAGCATTAGGAAGCCAGGTGAGCAATGGCTGCTACGAACTATGTAGCACTGTAGAAAGTAAATGGGAGCAGGCCTTATAGATCTGTCCTCTGCCAACCAGGATGCAAGTAGACCTGAAGCACAATCATTGGTATTAGCCTCTCTTTGAAAGTATTGTATTTTCTGAACACGGACATCCCCCAAGGAGCTTCCAATGTCCTCCTTCCAAGTCTAGCAATACCAGTCCAACAGAAGCTCAGAAAGTTCCTGTACTTTCATATAATTGCACTCCTCAGTTGTTGTTGTTTTTTAAAAAAATAACACTTCCAGTCATATCCACAAATTTCACAACTTTGTCCCTTAATGTTCTTCATTTTCTCACACTCAAATTTTGGAGAGCGTGGGGGACGGGGGGAGAAATCAGAGTGATAAAACTAATAACCAGGTCTAGTTGTGCATCTTGGAGATATGCAAAGGTTAAAGTAAAGGGACCTCTGATCATTAGGTCCAGTCGCGGATGACTCTGGGGTTGCGGCACTCATCTCGCTTTACTGGCTGAGGGAGCTGGCATACAGCTTCCGGGTCATGTGGCCAGCATGACTAAGCCGCTTCTGGCGAACCAGGGCAGCACATGGAAACGCCGTTTACCTTCCCGCTGAACCTATTTATCTACTTGCACTTTCACGTGCTTTCAAACTGTTAGGTGCTTTCGAATTGCTAGGTTGGCAGGAGCTGGGACCGAGCAACTGGAGCTCACCCCGTTGCGGGGATTTAAACCGCCAACCTTCTGATCAGCAAGCCCTAGGCTCTGTGGTTTAACCCACAGCGCCACCCATGTCCCATTGGAGATAAGTAGTGTCTCCAATTAAGAATGTGACCCCTTCCACTTCCCTTAGCAGATGTATCTATTAAGTTGGAGATGTGTAGCTTCCTTGCTGGACAAGGTAATATGCACTCTTTTTTTGTGACAAAGTAATACTAATAAATAAATAAGAATAAAAATGTGCACCCCACCTCCGAGACCATTCCATTGTAACTATCCAACCTCCCAAAATTTCAAAACCTCTTGCGATGGTTTGACCCCTTTCCGTTTTAACAGTACAAATTTTACAAACACCCTCCTTATCTCCTCAAAACCATTTCTTCTGCATATTCGCCATCTTACCTTAATGTCACATGTTAATTTATCATTAATAGCTATATCCCACACCTCTTTATACCATTCTTCCATTTTATATTCTGCTGGCCCCTTCTGCTTCCTGGCTATAATAATTCGTACAGCTGTCAATAAATTTGTGAGCAAGTCCTTCATAGCCTGCGAACCTTCCAGCCCACCATAAATTGATAATAATGCTACCTCTGGACTTTTGGTCAGCTTTTCCCCAGTGATTTCTGTTATCTCCTTAAACACCCTTTGGCAGAAAAATTGTACATATTTACACCTCCACCACATGTGAAGGTAATTCCCCTGTTTCCTGGCATCCTGCACTTTTTCTTAAGGAAAGAAGAATCACAAGAGTTTGGTTGTTTAGAATTTGGTTCTTTGTCTCTCCTTCACCCCATCTCCAGCTTAAATTAGGTCCAGGAAGTTAGCCTGGAACTCCAATTTGAACAGATTGAAAATACTTCTTGATTGATTCATAAACATTCCATTTAAGAGACAAGGGAGAGTTTCGTCCTTATGCTACCACGTCCTTGCTCCCAAATTAGGGTAAATGATAGCCTGGCAAGGCAATGTACTTTCCAAAGACATAAGCAGATCATCAAGCAGCTGAGTCTCGTAATTAGAAACCTGAAACCAGGGGAAAAAATTATTTTCAAATGATTACATGTTGCTCATGCAAAAACTGCAGACACGTACAATCCTAGCAGAGATTTCATTAGAAAATTAAATTAGTTCCTCGCATATGTCACACATGCAGGAGAGTTACATTCTTTCATGTATAATTACACCGACTCTATCAGGTATTGTGCTCGCGGTGCTGAAGACTTCGACACCAATTGGCTGAGCGGGTGTGATGGCATAGAATCCTCTTCGCACACATTCCAGCGATTCAGGGAACAGACTTTCCTGATGCATGATGATCAGTTTCTTTGAAGGAAAGAAATGTTGTCAGTTTGGCTGGGATTAAAGCTTTATGGAGGAGGCTGAGAACCAGGAGGTCGAGGCAGGTACCTCCAAGGGAAGGCGACTGAACGAAAGGTTCAATGAACCGACAGTCAGGAGCCGAGCAATAGAGAAGAGGAGAAAATGCTGAAGTTCAGGAGTGGCTATGTGCTGGGAAGAACAAGGACGGGAGCTCCAGGCAAGATGGCTAAAGGCAATGGGGCGATGTCTCATTACCATGAGAAAGATAAGCACTGAAATCGTAGGACTGGAAGCCAAAATTGCACATGCAACAAGAGGTGTCGTCTCAGGACCAGCCAAATGCCCAGAGCTAGCTCCAGGCATTGAGGCATTGGGGCAAGGTGGTGTCTCCCTAATTCCACTACTCCATGCAGGCTCGGGGCCTCTTCAAACCAGTAGCTCAGCTTGTTGTGAAGTCAACATGTGTCCATTTCAGGGGGTGACAATCCCTGCCAGCTTCCTCTTCTACCATCCCTGCATAACTCAGTAGAGAGAAGGATGGAGACAAAACTAGACTTAGTCATTGGTTCTAGTGCCACCTATTGAATGCCAAGGCCCCCGTGATGAACAATAAACACACAGACACGAGTATTTTGGTTTATGGGTTCAAATAGGCCACAGCTTTATTGATTACAGATGTGAGTGGTTTGACTTAGGCATTGGGGTGAAGCCAGGCTAGATTTTGGCTCCTGCCTGTCTGCAGGGAGTCCATCTAAGGGTAAACTAGGGGGAGCCCTATGGCTTACATCAAATGGGGCCCCCCAGGGGGTCCCTGTAGGGGTTTGACATGGCCCTAGCCCACATCTGGGCATCGGACAGAATCCACACCCCCAGATCCCTTTAACACAGCAGTTCTCAACCTGTGGGTCCCCAGATGTTGTTGGACTACAACTCCCATCATCCCTGAGCTCTGGCCTTGCTAGCTAGGAGTGATGGGAGTTGTAGTTCAACAACATCTGGGGACCCACAGGTTGAGAAAGACTGCTTTAACAGGACACCCTTACTCAGCAGGGGCAGGCAAAGGCTACAACCTCCCCTCCACCCAAACAAAGGCTTACCCAATGCCTAACCTCACACAAAGTTGTGACGATTGCTACCAGGTAAGTGAAAATCAAATGGCCGGTGCCAGTTTGCCAATTGGGAAAATTCGTACCCAGCCCCAACCATATGGTGGCTGGCAAGGGTTCATAGCAAGGTCGTATCAGAGCAATGCGGGTGGTGCTGTGGGTTAAACCACAGAGCCTAGGACTTGTCGATCAGAAGGATGGCGGTTCGAATCCCCAATCAGAAGGTTCGAATCTCCGCGACGGGGTGAGCTCCCGTTGCTCGGTCCCTGCTCCTGCTAACCTAGCAGTTTGAAAGCATGTCAAAGTGCAAGTAGATAAATAGGTACTGCTCCAGCAGGAAGGTAGATAAATAGGTACCGCTTCGGCAGGAAGGTAAACGGTGTTTCTGTGTGCTGCTCTGGTTCGCCAGAAGTGGCTTAGTCATGGTGGCCACATGACCCAGAAGCTGTACACCGGCTCCCTCGGCTAATAAAGTGAGATGAGCGCCGCAACCCCAGAGTTGGTCACGACTGGACCTAATGGTCAGGGGTCCCTTTACCTATCAGAGCAAAGCATGAAAAGATGGTGGGCGGGTTGGGAGATCGGGCGAAAAAGGCAAGAGAGAGGGTCCTGGCTGGCCGCACTGAGGTTAATTCTCCCACTGCCATGCCCCCTTTCACCGCTGATTGGTCAGAGTGACCAAGATGATGCAGAAGGAGGTGTCAACTCCCCCAGGGTGGATCACTGTCGGGTCCTGGCTGCCTGGCCGCAACGCTGTCCTCTGAAAAGGTGAGCGGACCTGTTGGTCTCCTTGCTTTCTGCCCTACCTGCTGCAATGGGCGTCAGCCTCTTAATGGAATATTGGATCCTGCCTTAAAGGTAAAGGAACCCCTGACCATTAGGTCCAGTCGTGGCCGACTCTGGGGTTGCGGCGCTCATCTTGCTTTATTGGCCAAGGGAGCTGGCGTACAGCTTCTGGGTCATGTGGCCAGCATAACTAAGCTGCTTCTGGCGAACCAGAGCAGCACACGAAAAGGCCGTTTACCTTCCCACCGGAGCGGTACCTATTTATCTACTTGCACTTTCACGTGCTTTCAAACTGCTAGGTTGGCAGGAGCAGGGACCAAGCAACGGGAGCTCACCCCGTTGCGGGGATTCAAACCGCCAACCTTCTGATTGGCAAGTCCTAGGCTCTGTGGTTTAATCCATAGCGCCATCCGTGTCCCATGGATCCTGCCTTACCCTGAGTCAAACCATTGGTCCATTTTGCTCAATTCTGTCTACATTCAGCAGCAAAAGCCCCCCAGAGATTCAGTCTGGAGTCATTCCCAGTCCTACCTAGAGATGCCAAACATTGAACCTGCGATTGTCTGCATGCAACGCATTCGACTACCAACGAGCTACAGCTTTTTCCTCCACCACAGCGCCCAGTCCTACAACTCCGGAAGGTACCCCCTGCTATTTAAAATCAAGAAGAAAGCCTTGTTTGTGTCCCAGTAGCTCTGTAGGAATTTTCTCACATGGGAGCTCTCTGCGGAGTGTTGTATTACTGCCCTGTTCAGATGACTGGCAGGTTGACAGCACAGCACTTCTTGGCATAGTTGCCAATGCGACATGTGACCAAATACACATGCACCAATTTTATTTTACGAAAAGAAAAGGCACGCTCAGTTCCTCCCAATTCCTCTGGAATTTGGTAAGCAGAGAAAATATACTCCCCTGAAATTTAATTCAATGCTTCTTAATTATTGAAGAGGGGTGTTTCCCCCCCCCCAGGAGTAATTGAGTTAGGAAAATTATCCGGACTGTCCCCCCCCCTTGAGTTCTCTCTTTCCACCCTCCCGATACAGAATCGCCTTGGCCCATTGTGTGATCTTTGCAAATTTGATGATGCATAGTGTCTAGACACAGCCCAACGCCACATTGCTGCTGCTATCTTTATATCCTCCCGAATCATTTATATTCCAAAGACACTGTTAGGCAGACCTCACTGAAGGCAGAGCATCTTCAAACAAGAAATTAAGTCTACTGTGTCAAGAAACCCCAAATGCTTGATTTTCTCTTTAGCAATTGTAAAAGCTGATATAGGCTGCTCAAGGGGGGGGGGCTAATCGCCCCCCTCTTCTTTTTTGGCATCCTCCCTAGAGCTGACACCTTCGATGGATCACCAGAGAGAAGTAAATATTTTGGAGCACCATCGTCAGGCAGTATTGATTTCAAAGGGCTGTTTCTCATAGGCTCACACTCCGCAGCAGGTGGAATGCGAGCAAATACATGACCTTCTTGGGAGATCATAATTGTTATGATTGGATTGCAGAGCGGGAAAGCCAGGTGTTTTCCACTCAAAATATCCCCTACTGCGGGGGGGGGGGACACCCCAATAAACAATTTCCTATTTCTGCTTTGTTTTCTGGCAAAATAAGGGAAGGAAGGACACAACAATAGGCTATAGTCTGATATTAACAGGAAGCGAGAAAAGCAAATTTCTCCCTTTCTGGTTTGCCTTCTCCTACACCCCTCTTGAAGAATTTCTAACATTAATTTTGAAATTGGAGAACGAGCAGGTTTGCTGTTGCTTTTCCCAACTTTTTTTTCTTCTTCTGCTTACTCTGGGTCACATGCCTTTGTGAAGTGCTTAGAAATCATCTTGGTTAGTTTGTCTGCTTGTATGCTAGCATCCCCCCCCCCCAAACACCGAAAAAAGGGAGAGGTTTCTGCAGCAAATTGCCCTAAGTTGCTTTAAAGAGGAGAAGTTGCGTGTCGAGGTCCCCAATCCACCCGCCAAATAACTCACAACAGACACGTAATTTTTGTTTAAGATTTTTGGCATGATTTTGGCCACAACTTTATTCAAATACAAACCGTGAGTGGTTGTTTAGGCATTGGTTAAGACTATCTGTCCCCCCGCCTGGGGACAGAACTGACTTCCGGGCACCACCGAAAGACAGTGCGGGGGAAAGCAAGTCGGGGAGGAATTGGAGCTGAGACACAGACCCTCAACTCTCACCCGCCTGCTCCCCGAAGGCTTGCCGGCCCTAGTCCCATTCCTGGGATTAGATGAAAAGATGGCAAGCCCCAGGATTCCTTTAACGGAATTCCCTTTCCGCAGCAACCATGGAGGGGCAGGCACAGCCTATCCTAACCCCTCCTCCACCAGATTTATAGCCAATGCCTAACCACAACCTTACAAGTTGTGACGATTTGCTACGCAGTAGGCAAAAACCACCCAGCCAGCCAATTTGCGAGATGGAAAAATTCCTACCAGGCCCCTGCTCAAAGGCAGACAACCCCATGACAGGCATAGCAAGGTCAATGCAACAACCCCTTACGCCTACCTCCCAAAGTGAATAAAAATTTTTTTGATACCATAATACTTTTTCTAAGAGTGCTGTGGCTTTACCTCTTCTGCCAAATCAAAAGCATGCATGTTTATCATTACCTGATAAGGAAAGCCTTTTTTAAAAAAAAAACATATCACTGCTGCATCAACTCTAGTCTAGCTCAACAACTTTTGGGTTTTCCTTTAAAAAAAAAAGTGTCCTGGCTTTCACTTTTTCAAATATGGCAACCCTAGTAGTGTGGAATTCAAAGAGACTGCTCCAATTGAAATTTTTGACCCCCAATAGTGTAACAAATCAGCTCCACCTCTTTGTGGGGGTGCGTTGCGGGCCAGCCGCCACGCCTCCCCCCTCAGCGTGGGGGGTGGGACTGTGTCCCGCCTTACACTGGGGAGGCCTGGCCATGCCAGTTAGCCAAGCAGCCAATCAGGCGGCTTGAGGCGGCATGGCCAAGGCAATTTAAACAATGGTGCAATGCTGAATCACCCCTTTTCAGCCTCCTGTCCTCCCACCCTTTTTCCAGGTTGCGTCATTGGCCTTGTTATGGACTGCGGTTGGTCACTGTTGAGGGGTCTGGTAGGACTTTTTCCATTTGGCAAAGTGGCACTGGCCACTTGGTTTTCGCCTACTTCGTAGCAATTGCCACAACTTTTTAAGGTTTGGCGGTTAGGCACTGGAATAGCGGTGTGGGGTGCAGGGGAGTTGCGGTCATCACCCGCCCCTCCACGGTTAAGGTTATTCCATTAAAGGAATCTGGGGGTGTGGATCTTGTTTGAAGCCCAGAGAGGGGGGGGGCTAGAGACATGCCACGACCCCAGCGGGAACCCAGGGAGTGCTTGAGTCGATCCACATCGGTGGGGCTCCCCCTACTGGTAGTTTAGCCTTACCAGACTTCCTGCAAGGCAGGCACGAGTCAGATATAGTCTGTTGATGCCAATGCCTAAGCCAATACAGTGGTACCATGGGTTACAAACGCTTCAGGTTACAGACTCTGCTAACCCAGAAATAGTACCTCGGGTTAAGAACTTTGCTTCAGGATGAGAACAAAAATCACGCGGTGGCAAAGGGAGGCCCCACTAGCTAAAGTGGTGCTTTAGGTTAAGAACAGTTTCAGGTTAAGAAGGGACCTCCAGAACAAATTAGGTTCTTAACCCGAGGTACCACTGTACTGCTCACATTCTATAAACAATAAAATTGTGGCCTAAATTTTGCCCATTAACATTGACCTAAAGTTCTCTGTCCTTGTGTCTTTATTCTCATGGTGGTGGCTTGGGGCTTCGACATGCAGCAGAAGCAATGAAATGACTTTCCTTTTATTCCAAATTTACGCCATTGAAATGGCAAACACTTTGGCGAACCTGGAGTGGATTTTAGCGTAGAAGGACATTGAACTTGGTTTCATCCCTGGTTAAAATAAATTTGGTGAGGCTAGAATTTCTAATCCCAGGTAAAAAGGATGGCACGTTTGAAGTGAACAAATTTATAATGGCAGAGGTTTTCACAGAGTGAAGCCCACTTGCTTGTGAGCTCTTAGCCTGCGGGTATGTAAAGGAGAAAATCATGAGGTGGGAGTTGAAGGGCAATAATATTCCAAATAATTCTACTGGCAATGTGAGCTTCAATGTATGTTTAATAGGCAGCTGCTTTGCAGAAGCCACTTGGGTAATAATTGGTGAGGTCAAGGTGGAAAGTGTGGTTATCTGTTGATAAGATTGGGATAAGCAAGTCTTTCGCATCTGTGAACTGTGACATAGAATTTATTGCATGAAATTTGTCCCTTAAGCTCAAAATCAGGGAGGGGGCAGCAGTGAAGACTTTTGCCCCAACAGCAAAATTTATATGGGGCTCTTGACTGATTTTGAACAGTATGGCAGTAACCACAAAGCATTATAAGAGTCCGTTCTCTGAAATGAATGCAAGCCCGATAAAAAGAGAGGTACGAAATATGAAATTAATAGGACAGAAGTCTGGGAATTAGTTATGTGCATAGGAAGGGATGGATATAATTATCAGTTTTAATGTCTCGCTGAAAGAAAACACCTGCCTTTTTTGTTTTATTTGTACGACGCACCTGCCAGTTGAAATAAAATAGATGACATCTGAACTCTGCACGGCTGGAGATTTCTGAGCGGCAACTTATTTCACGTACTGAAGTGAAAATGTATTGGGAGTGTATTTTAGGAATTATCAGAGAAGTAGTTTGTAACGAGACCACGTCAAGTCCGCCGGTAATTCTGTTGGGTAATATATAAAACAATTGGCATCTTGTTATTGACAGCTAGATTATTATTGGCAAAATATTGGGAGAACAGCTTGCTTCCTAGTTCGGACGAGTGGATGATAAAAACGTGGCAGATGGTCTCAAGGAATAAGTTAACTTGTTTTTAGACAACTGTGGGATAAGGAAAAGGCGCCCATTTTTTATTTTTTATTTTTTGGTAGCTTTGTCTTCTTATATCAATTGCTGGAAGGTTCCGAAAGAAATAGCCAGTCTGGACATTGGGATATCATCAGGCAAAGGTTGGAAAAGGCCACAGACCAGGGGTGAAACACCTGCTCAGTGGCGTAGTGGGGAGGTACAGGGAGCAAAATTGTTAGAGGTGCAAAATTTCAACACCTAGTGCTGCCTCAGTACAGCTGCACAATTGGAGCACTGGGTGTCAGAGGCTGGACTGAGCAGGAATGGTGGAGACCCCCCCCCTCCTGAACCTTCCCGAGAACAGGAGGACAGTGTAGATTTACAACATAATATACAATCTGAAGTGGGACGTGGGCGGCACTGTGGGTTAAACCACAGAGCCTAGGGCTTGCCGATCAGAAGGTTCGAATCTCCGCGACGGGGTGAGCTCCCGTTGCTCGGTCCCTGCTCCTGCCAACCTAGCAGTTCGAAAGCATGTCAAAGTGCAAGTAGATAAATAAGTACCGCTCCGGTGGGAAAGTAAACGGGGTTTCCGTGCGCTGCTCTGGTTCACCAGAAGCGGCTTAGTCATGCTGGCCACATGACCTGGAAGCTGTACGCCAGCTCCCTTGGCCAATAAAGCGAGATGAGCGCCACAACCCCAGAGTCAGTCACGACTGGACCTAATGGTCAGGGGTCCCTTTACCTTTATACAATCTGAGGATTGGGAAAAACTGTGGAAAACAGATTTAAAATTTAAAGATTGTGCTCTTTTGAAAGAAAATTATATGAAAATGATGTATAGATGGTACATAACACCAGTACAGATAGCAAAAACGTATAAAACCGAGTCAAACATATGTTGGAAATGTAAAGAAAAGGAAGGGACTTTTTATCATATGTGGTGGGAATGTAGAGAAATTTTTAAAAAAAGGGAAATGATATATAATGAATTGAAGAAAATGTTTAAAATGATATTTGTTTTAAAAAACCAGAAGCATTTCTGTTAGGGATTGTAGGACAAGACCTGCCAAAGAAAATAAAGAATTTATTTATGTATGCATCAATAGCAGCAAGAGTCTTGAATAGCACAAGGATGGAAGAATGAGGAAACCCTGACAAAAGAACAGTGGCAAGAGAAATTGATGAACTATGCAGAACTGGTTAAACTAACATATAAACTGCGAAATAAGGACAACTGTGACTTCAAAGAAGAATGGGAACTTTTTACAACTTACTTAAAAAAAGAAAAAAAATGAATTGGACTCCTTGGCAGGTTTTGAATAAACATACACAAATTTATTGATTGTTAACATAGCGGACAGATAATATAAGGATTTATACAATTTCACAGTATGCAGAGAATAATATGTGTTGAAAAACCAGAAAGAGGAGCTGAGGGAAGTCTTGAGGGGGAGGGAAGGAGGGTTTGATGGAGAGGTGAAGGAGAAGGGGGGGAATAATGAATATGATATGTTCTGATATGTTGAAATTGTTAATATTTTTTTTTTAAGGGAAATATTAGAAGAGGAACAGTGGGAAGAAGAAGAAGTACCAGGGGAGAGACAGCTGACAGATCCAGTGTCCTTGGAAAGCATTCCTGCCTCCCCTCTCCCAGGACCAGGCGGGCATTGAGAGTGGTGGAACAGAAAGCTCAGAAGCAGGAACTCAGATTGGCCAGCGCAGGGGTGGTGTAGAATAGGAGAGACAGATTGGGTTGGACTTTACTCGGAACAACACCATTATCCTAGATAGACTGCATTCCTTCATCTCTGATCCCTCCCACAGGGGCAGCCAAGAAGCAGATAAACAAAAAATAGTTCTTACCGAGTAATTTATTCACTACTCACAGAGAGAGATGATTCTGAATTGCAGACGTGCATTTATGTGTGTCACAGGTTTGGAATCCAGAAAAAAAATCAACCTAAAATTCAAGAACGTCAAGGCAGGGGTGGAGGAAGGGGATGCGGTGGGGGCGAGCCGTCCCAGGTGTCACCACTGAGGAGGGTGACAAAATGCCGAGTGGCACTCACCGCGGGGCCTGCAGCATGCGCGAGCCACGTGTCTCTCCTGGAAGTGACGCGGTGGCTTGGGTGCCCACAGGCTCTGCGCTGCCCCAAACTGTCTGCCAGCCGCCTCCCCCCCAGCTGTAGGGTGGCTGAGTGGGAGGAGGCAGGCAGATTCCTTGGAGGCCCAGCAGACCGCCCTACCCCTGCTGGCCCTGCCCCACGGGCAGCTGGCCCCACCCCCACAGGCAGGGCACGCTCATCGCCCCAGGCGCCCAATCGGCTTGCTCCGCAGCTGCATCCAGGGCACTTCGGATTCTGAGACACCCAGGAATTGCAAGCTTTGGCAATATCACTTCATACGACTGCATCTGCTTAATGCTCTTACCATCAGGAGTAACACTGGTAGGAGAACCAAACCATGCTAACCTCCCTGCCAAATTTCCCTTCTCAGTCTCCCTCATGACAAGTGGTACAGTCATACCTTGGGTTACGGATGCTTCAGGTTGAGTTTTTTCAGGTTACGGATCGCCGAAACCCGGAAGTACTGGAACGGGTTACCTCCGGGTTTCAGCAGTCAAGCATGTGCAGAAGCGCTAAATTGCACTTTGCACATGCGCAGAAGCACCGAATCTCAATCTGTGTGTGCACAGACGTACAGACGCAGGTTGCCAACGCTGCAGGTTGCGAACGTGCATTCAGCACGGATCACGTTCGCAACCTGAGTGTCCACTGTAGTAACATACCAGTCAGGAAGCTACAGTGGTACCTCAGGTTAAGTACTTAATTCGGTCCAGAGGTCCGTACTTAACCTGAAACTGTTCTTAACCTGAAGCACCACTTTAGCTAATGGGGCCTCCTGCTGCCGCCGCACCATAGGAGCACCATTTTTGTTCTCATCTTGAAGCAAAGTTCTTAACCAGAGGCACTATTTCTGGGTTAGCGGAGTCTGTAACCTGAAGCGTATGTAACCTGAAGTGTATGTAACCTGAGGTACCACTGTATTGTGGTTCTCTCCCAGCCCACCCCAGGGCAAGTCACTTCTGCTCCCAACATATTATTCTGACCTAAATCACGTTTTTTAATAGCAAAAATATATTGAACATGTTCAAGTTTTGTCTTGTTTATTTATTTCACCTATCCAAGTCCGCAGAATGTGAGCGGTTCCATTATCTCTCCACATTAGCCACTGTTTGCTTCCTCATGCGCACTAATGTTCTGCTTTTCCTATACTGACTTGTGGGGGAACAAGGACAGCATCATAGGCCTGCAGTATATAGAGCAATAACAAACCTAATTGCTTCTAGTCTACCTGAGCAGGATCAATAGATCTAAATGCAGTCCATCGTAAATAAGAGGCTCTACACTTCTGGATAGTACTGTCCTTTTTCCTAGAGAGGCTGCAGCTCATGTTTGTAAGCTAATAGATGGAATAATATTCACATTTCTGGCTATTTTATTGCTTAATAAGTATGTGACCTGGCGTGTAGCACTCTTTGCAGCTGCCGCTAGGAAAATTAGAGTAAATTATATAGCCAAGATTGCCACCAACTGTAAAGGAGGTGAATTTATTTGACCCTATCTACACTAAGCTATAGGGACGTGGGTGGCAGTGTGGTCTAAACCACAGAGCCTAGGACTTGCTGATCAGAAGGTCGGTGGTTCAAATCCCTGCGTCGGGGGGGGGGGGGGAGCTCTCATTGCTCGGTCCCTGCTCCTGCCAACCTAGCAGTTCAAAAGCATGTCAAAGTGCAAGTAGATAAATAAGTACCCTTCCGGCGGGAAGGTAAACGGCGTTTCCGTGCGCTGCTCTGGTTCGCCAGAAGCGGCTCAGTCATGCTGGCCACATGACCCGGAAGCTTTACGCCGGCTCCCTCAGCCAATAAAGCGAGATGAGCGCCGCAACCCCAGAGAATTACGGTAGTTGATCCACTCTCTTTTAAGGTTTTTGTATCACACGGAGCTCTTAGCTAGCAGTGTAATAAAAGCAGATCAAATATATATATATTTGCCATTAGGAAAGTAGCATGGAAATGAATGGGAAAGTGGAAATTGAAGAAATGATCAATGAGAAGGGTTTGTACAATGATGTTTCCCTGTTTGTGAAATGTCCTTCTCCGTGAGATGCATCTCTTTCCTTAATTGTTGACTTCCAGGAGGAACTTAAAAACATCCCTGTTTACCCAGACATTTAGTGGCTGAGAGATAGTGTTCCTGCTTTCAGATGTTTTCAAAATGTTTTTAGATTGCTGGGTGGGGGGGATATTATAGACGTATTTGCCACCCTTGGGCTACTTTGACAGGAAGAGTGGAATATAAATGGAAAATGATGGTAATAATAATGTAAACACCCTGCAAACAAATCAGGGTGAACACTTGTTGTTGTTGTTTAGTCGTTTAGTCGTGTCCGACTCTTCATGACCCCATGGACCAGAGCACGCCAGGCACTTCTGTCTTCCACTGCCTCCCGCAGTTTGGTCAAACTCACGTTGGTAGCTTTGAGAATACTGTCCAACCATCTCGTCCTTTGTCGTCCTCATCTCCTTGTGCCCTCCATCTTTCCCAACATCAGGGTCTTTTCCAGGGAGTCTTCTCTTCTCATGAGGTGGCCAAAGTATTGGAGCCTCAGTTTCAGGATCTGTCCTTCCAGTGAGCACTCAGGGCTGATTTCCTTCAGAATGGATAGGTTTGATCATCTTGCAGTCCATGGGACTCTCAAGAGTCTCCTCCAGCACCATAATTCAAAAGCATCAATTCTTCGGCGAGCGGCCTTCCTTATGGTCCAGCTTGGATGAACACTAATTGTCGTCTAACCTGTCTGCAAGCAAATCAGAATAAACGCTTAATAAAGACCAAATAGAACCTAACCATGTTAGTTTTACGCAAGCAAATGTATCCTCAGTTAAGAGGTCATCTCTGCAGGATCACAAAGTTAAAGTTTCAAACTTGCTTTCCTTCCTACTCTTTGCTTTTATTTCTGCAAAATTAACTGCTTTGTTGCAAGGTTAACTTATAATTGCAATTTATGCAGTGCTTATTTTTCTACAAAAAGAAATGTTTAGGGGTACTCTCATTTTGACTCAAGAAAATAACCATTTTATAGTTCAAATACAGTGGTACCTCAGGTTAAGTACTTAATTCGTTTCGGAGGTCCGTACTTAACTTGAAACTGTTCTTAACCTGAAGCACCACTTTAGCTAATGGGGCCTCCTGCTACCGCTGCACCACCGGAGCATGATTTCTGTTCTTAGCCTGAAGCAAAGTTCTTAACCTGAAGCTCTATTTCTGGGTTAGCGGAGTCTGTAACCTGAAGCGTATGTAACCTGAAGCATATGTAACCTGAGGTACCACTGTACAGTAAATGGAGAAAAATACAAAGATTCAAAAAATGTTTAGGGGTGTGCCTATCCCTGCATCTCCCCCCAGAAAATAATCACTGGATTTAAGTATTTGGGGGGGGGAGGGGTTGTAAGCTGCTTTATCCTATAAAGTGGAGGGCGTTTTAAATAAGTATATAAGTAAGTCAGTGCTATTTATGTCCAAGTGAATATGCCAAGTGCTTTACACACGTCTCAAAATTCTTGTTTGCTTGCTCCAATTAACACAGAATTAACCTTACAACAGAGCTTTAGAGCAGCCTTCTGTTTTAGTAGCTTCCTTCATCAGCCATCCGAAAGTGCATCTCTACCAATAAAACTGATTCAGGGCTGATGGGTACATTTGCATCCCGGCCAGAACATCAATCAATAGCTTTCATTTTGTTTAAAAGCCAAGGGCCAAATGAGAGTTTGAAAAGTCCTTGTAAAATCTTTGGGTAATTTTGAGATTGAGTCTAATGAAAAATTAATGAATCCATTTCCAGCCCATCTATTTACATGTGACTTCCAACTTCAGTCCTGCCGAGTGGCAGTCAGAGCAAAACGGTCTCTGTCTGCAGGTAGTGCTGACTGGCTAAGAACAGCTGGTGCTGCCATGACCATCTCGGTGGATTTTGTTCCGCCATGCTCTGTTGGGCGGGACCAGATGCAAGGCTGTGGCCTCCTCGTTCATCGATGGTTGTGTCGAGCACATAGCTGCCAACCGTCCCTTATTTGGTGGGAAACTCCCTTATCCCAGCGCCGTGTCCCGCTGCTATCCTTTATTGATGATGTCCCTTAAATTTCCTGGGTTTCAAAGGAAGCAGCTCCTCTCCCTCCCTCCCTGCCGGCCAGGGAGGAGGGAGGCTCCAACTGTATTGCTTGGCTGCGTTGCTCACCCAATAAGGAGTCTAAGAGCGACTGGGGGGTGGAGCTTGAATGCCTTGTGCCGATCAAATCGGCCGCGTTGCCTGGGGACTTGCCTTTGCTCAGCGCTTCCCAGCGGAGAGGTGACGGTGGTTTCCTTGCTGCATCCCCTTTGCCGGGTTGCTGCGCTGTGGGAACCACCGCTTGAGGCTTCGTTTGGCTGCTGGGTGGGCTTTCTGCCTTTGGCTTGGAGGGGCTCAGAAGCTGAACATACCTGTGATTGGAAAATCCCTTATTTTGGCTGCTGATCCCTTATTTTCGAGGCTGCTGGTCTCTTATTTTCAAATCTGTAAGTTGACAGCTATGATCGAGCAGGAGGAAGGAACTAATAATAATAATAATAATAATAATAATAATAATAATAATAATAATAGCAAGGTGGGACGAGGAGATTATGTCATGAAATTCTACTCAGTATTGATCCAGAGCAAATTCCAGCGTATAGTTAGCAGAGTAAAAACTTAAACACGTTGCAGGATTCCCAAAAAATAGACCAGAGGCCATTGGTATTTCATCCAGCAGAGCTTTACTGCTACTGAAGGCAAATGAGCATAATGGTCACAAATCCTATACATTCAGGATTGGCACTGTCAGGGCAGAGCTACCTGCCCCAGCCCCCGGAGCGGGGCGGGGCTAGCCGCCTGTATGGTGAGCATCCTTAGTTGCTTGCCTGCCGCGCGGTGAGCATGGGGGGGGGGCGCTGCTAGCCGCCCGTGCAGGAAGCATCCCTAGCTGCCTGCCTCTCCCTAGCTCCACACCTTCTTGGTGTGGTAAATGTCCCATTGTAGCTAACTTTTCCCCACACCACAAGCTGAAAGCCCCAAAGAAGAAGAAGAAGAGTTTGGATTTGATATCCCGCTTTATCACTACCCTAAGGAGTCTCAAAGGAGTCTCAAAGCAGCTAACATTCTCTTTTCCCTTCCTCCCCCACAACAAACAATCTGTGAGGTGAGTGGGGCTGAGAGACTTCAGAGAAGTGTGACTAGCCCAAAGTGACTGGCAGCTGCATGTGGAGGACCGGAGACGCAAACCAGGTTCACCAGATTACGAGTCCACCACTCTTAACCATTACACCACACTGGCCAAACATTGCAAACTACTCCAGCCTCTTGATGATGATGATCATGAATTTAATTTATACACAGCCCTATACTTGGAAGTCTCAAGGCAGTTCACAAACAATATCATATCATATAAAATCAAACCCAAAACATAACCCAATAAAACCCGCCAAAAAGGAACCCTATTCCAAAAGGGTGTTGGGTGTCAATAAGATCAACCAAAGGCCTGGTTAAAAAGGAACGTTTTGCCTGGCGTCTAAAGGTGTATAATAAAGGTGCCAGGTGAACTTCCCTGAGGAGAGCATTCCACAGACAGGGAGCCACTGCAGAGAAGGCCCCGTTCTCATGTTGCCACCCTCCGGACCTCTCGTGGAGGAGGCACACAAAGAAGGGCCTCAGAAGATGATCTCAGGGTCCGGGTAGGTTCATATGGAAAGAGGCGGTCCTTGAGGTCTTGCGGTCCTGACCTGCTTAAGGCTTTATAGGTCAAAACCAGCACTTTGAATTGGGCCCGGAAACGAATTAGTAGCCAGTGCAGTCAGACCAGGATCGGTGTAATATGCTCAAACCGTCTTGCAACCTGACCGCTGAATTCTGCACCAGCTGAAGTTTCTGAAACGTCTTCACAGGCAGCCCTACGTATAACACATTGCACTAATCTAACCTTGAGGTTACCAGAGCATAGACAACAGAAGTTAGGCTATCCCTGTCCAGATAGGGGCGTAGCTGGGCCACCAGCTGAAGCTGATGGAAGGCACTCTGGGCCACTGAGGCCACCTGAGCCTTGAGTGACAGTAAAGGATCCAGGAGGACCCCCAAGCTACGAACCTGCTCCTTCATTCTGGGAGTCCTTTTCAGCTTCTTTCGCAGCTCTGAAATTACACCTTTGAGTTGCATTTACTAGAACTGCAAGTGTGGTCACCCCATTGACTTGTATGATGATGATATATTGTTGCTGTGGATACTTTTGCCTGGTGCACTGAAAAGCTTGCTGTTTCAAACATCTGTAGCATGTGCTTTCTTCCTGACTCCTGCTTCTCATCTTTGTGACCAAGTTCCCATAACTACTTTCCATTTTGCGTTTTCACCTAAACAATAAGTGGGGGGAGCAACATGCTTTCAGTAGCTCAGCCTTCACATACGTAACTAGCCAACAATAGTAACCTTTCGCTCATATAGGTTTCTGCATTGAATCGACTGTCTATCATTGGAGATCGAGATTTGTTGCTCTTCAAGGTGATATCGACCTCAAGCATTACCTCAGTCAATATTTATATCTTTGGTCAATCAATCCAGATGATCACCTGAAAGAATCAGATATCCTATTACTATTTATTTGGGGGTGGGGGGATCTATATAATAACTATGCAAGTATTGTCAGGCTAAACTAATGCTCTTTTATCACGGAAGAGGCCAATAAATGCTACCACATCTCATAAATATTGTCTGCGTCATTATTTTCCATTCAACGGGATGCGGATCGGCCCAAGCGTTGTCAAACAAAGACCATATATTAGTCTCAAATGTCTGACATTCAAAAGACTTGGGCTCACCGGAACATTTCATCGTGATCAAAGCAGGAAAAATCACATCTGTCGCTATTAGCCCGGGTAGCTGGACAAAGAGGGAGGGTGACTCAAATGTGCTGGATCCTGCAGCAGGTGACTCATTGCTAACGTCACACCAGCTCAAAGCCTTTCCGAGAGTTAGTCAACACCTTTTTCAGAATACAAGTCCAACACAGCTCTTGAATTGCTTAGGGAAGTTTTTAATGTTTGATAGATTACTGTCTCTTAATATTTGGTTGGAAGCTGCCCAGAGTGGCTGGGTAAGTCCAGCCAGATGGGCAGGGTATTTAGTTGTGCTCTCTGAACATCCAATGTTTACTCAGCGTGTTTACTCAGAGGTCCAATGAGTTGAAAATACTCACAAGTAAGTATATGCGGAATTGCAGCCCCAGTTTGCAAAATTGGCCATAGCCAGTTGGGTTGAACTAGTTCAATATGGTGAAATCTAGTATGTTTGCATGGAAATCCATCATTGCATGGAGTTATGCCATTTTGGGTTTCTCTGCATGCTGTCCCATTGCTTAGTGTGCTAAAATTAGCAAGTTTTATGAGCTACACTGCCACAAAAATAGATTCGGCTCCAAGTGCCTGAAATATGTCTATTGGGTTCCCATGTCCTGCAAGGCAAACAAAACAGGGAATATTTCCAGGAAAGTGGCTGAAAGTTTTGTTTAAGGGTGTAAGCAGAGAAATGCAATAAATGTGGGAATCATTTCCCCCCTGTCCATGTCTGGGTTTAGGACAGTAGGAAAATTAAGCTGGGAATTATTTAATAGCAATGAGACGTAAAGTGAAATATTGAGCAAACAAAAAAGTATGTCATTTTTATGATGATTTTCCATCTGTAGCTATCAGCCATTCTGTGATATACTTCATACCTTGCTGGCTTATTAGTTTGTTTTTTATGAACTTACAGCCTCTAAGGAAATAGCATTTTCTGTCTTTTTTATTATTTTATGGCAATTCATTGTAAAACACCTGCCAAAAGAAGTCTTGAGAGGCTTGGCAGCACAGGTATTTTAAATCATTTGCTGGGTTGTATGTTATCAATTTGTAGAACATTACATTGAATAATACACCTATTTCAGGTATTGGCATTTTTGATACGCTGAGATTTGAAATACATCACTGTCTCCTAACAAAGGCTAAACAAGTATGTGTGTCTCCTAGCAAATTACACACTGGTTTGACAAGAGGCTTCAATACCTTCTGGATTAATAGTTCAAATCTTTATTATATTGCTTCTGCTTCAATTAGAATCACAGAGAGAAAATACTCTTTGACGTACTGGCACAGAAATGCATTTTGGCTTGACTCAAGGCCTAAGTTGATTAAAGCAAAAGCTACACAACCAGCTTGGCATGCACTGATTGTTACTCACCAGCTGAATTCAGCTGTTATGATCTTGATCTAACAAACTGCACTTTATAGGACCAAGAATAAAAAATGATTCCATGTGCTGTCTCTTCCCATCTCTCCTCTCTTCACTTGCATGAAATAAGAAGTCACAATTTTTCCACTGCATCCGAACTGGGAAGCTATGTTTTAATCTCTGACTACAATCCAAACCGTGGTTTGATCTCCTCATTCATAACTGGAGATTAAACCACTGTTCCTTGGTTTGGACATCACAGGAAATGGAGGATTAACAAATCTCAGCAGTGTTGCATTTGTTGTTAGTCGTTTAGTCATGTCTGACTCTTCATGACCCCATGGACCAGAGCACGCCAGGCACTCCTGTCTTCCACTGCCTCCAGCAGTTTAGTCAACCTCATGCTGGTAGCTTCGAGAACATTATCCAGCCACCTCGTTCTCTGTCGTCCCCTTCTCCTTGTGCCCTCCATCTTTTCCAACATCAGGGTCTTTTCCAGTGAGTCTTCTCTTCTCATGAGGTGGCCAAAGTATTGGAGTCTCAGCTTCAGGATCTGTCCTTCCAGTGAGCACTCAGAGCTGATTTCCTTAAGAATGGATAGGTTTGATCTTCTTGCAGTCCATGGGACTCTCAAGAGTCTCCTCCAGCACCATAATTCAAAAGCATCAATTCTTCGGCGATCAGCCTTCTTTATGGTCCAGCTCTCACTTCCATACATCACTACTGGGAAAACCATGGCTTTAACTATACGGACCTTTGTTGGCAAGGTGATGTCTCTGCTTTTTAAGATGCTGTCTAGGTTTGCCATCGCCTTTCTCCCAAGAAGCAGGCATCTTTTAATTTCGTGACTGCTGTCACCATTTGCAGTGATCATGGATCCCAAGAAAGTAAAATCTCTCATTGCCTCCATTTCTTCCCCTTCTATTTGCCAGGAGGTGATGGGCCTAGTGGCCATGATCTTCGTTTTTTTGATGTTGAGCTTCAGACCATATTTTGCACTCTCCTCTTTCACCCTCATTAAAAGGTTCTCTAATTCCTCCTCACTTTCTGCCATCAAGGTTGTGTCATCTGCATATCTGAGGCTGTTGATATTTCTTCCGGCAATCTTAATTCTGCATAATTTAATTATGCAGTGTTGCATAAGTATACCTAAGAGAGAATTAGTGTTGTCATATGTCTTCTTTTTCCAGGACACGCGACTCTTTTTCCTGGGTAGCATCGTCATAGCGATCCATAGTTAAAAGTAAAAGTCGGCTAATGCTTCCTCTTTTTTGCTTATGAGAATATGGAGACGCTATCAGGACACAATGTCCGTTCTTGGTCTGAGGAAGCATTGTTTATCAGACCAAGATCGTTTCTGTGAATCGGGACACCCTGCATTGAAGTGGTTGTTTGTGTGCCATAACAAGTGCTGAAATTCACATCCATAAACTTCAGTGAGTCTACTCTGAGTATGGGTAGCTTTCGATAACACCTGATAAAACCATTTCTTTTTTGTGTGTGTATAATTTTTATTACGTTTTCTATTTTACAATTTAAAATATTCATCAAGCAACCTTAAAATGTCAGTGACTTCCCTTCTTCTCTTTCCATGGTTCAGTTTGCATATCGTAAATCCCAGCATATTTTACATAAAGTAAACCATTCAGTATTCCATTATTACATCTGTCAAAACTTGTTTACGCTGTTGAATTTATTTTAATGCTGCCAACCTTTGCAAGTGTACACAGTCCCCCCCCCCAATATATTCAATAAATCTTCTTTAAACGTATGTTCTTCTTGTTCTCTTATTTTATATGTTAGGTCTGCAAGCTGCGCATATTCCATCAGTTTAAGTTGCCATTCTTTTTTATATGGGACCTTGTTCGTTTTCCATTTTTAAGCTAACAAAACATGGGCTGCAGTATTGGCATACATAAATAGCCTTTTTTGACACCTAGGAATTTCCATCTGCATTATCCCCAACAAAAAGGATTCTGGTTTTGTTTTTTAAAAAGTACTTTTAAACATTTTTTCAATTCATTATAAGTCATTTCCCAATACTCTTTTACAGGTCCTAAAACCATTTCTATGACTGCACAGTTATGGTTCAATCAAACGTCTGCGTCAAATTTCAAGAAAAGACTTCCTAAACAAAAATGTCTTCAGTGGTCACCTAAATATCAAGACGCTCGGTGCAGAAGTGACTGGTGCACATTGGGATCAGAAGGGTCAAGGATAAGAGAGCCCAGTGACAGGCAGAGCCAACTCATTCTAATTTTGTCCCCATTCTCCCTCCCTACAAGGGCAACTGAGATTAAGGAGGAGAAAGCTGGTGGTCAGGGCCACTCCCTAGTTGTAAGAAACTCCCTAGTTGTAAGAAAAATGCAGTCAGGTGAGGGACTGACTGAGGGCAGATTGAGGTGAATAGAGCAGGGTCCCATTTGTCCTAATGGACCAGTCTCCAATGGCTAAGTTCTTACCTAATTTTAATTGATTCGGTTGGTGGATCAATTTCAGTTGATTCCAGAGGGCTGGAGCTGCACGACTAAAAGCCCATTCCCTTGTACAACCAAGACAGTGTCCCATCTGAGGAGTTCCATTGCCAAGCATTGATATATATGGGCCTAAACAGTCCCCTTAGGTCACCCTGGATTGTTCCTTGTGGCTTATAATTCTCTTGAACATGAAGCAAAATGACTGAGACGCTAGTGAGGCCTTTGTTTGATGTTCCCACTTAAAAATCAGTTGGATGCAGAGACTGCAGGCCTAGACCACTGCAAGTGGTAAACTGCTAAGTGAAGCCTAGCAGACTGCGCCAAGGCGTACGGTTCACTTGGCCATTTCAGCAACTTTGGGCTGCCTCCGACCGCCGTTTGCATTTTTTATATACCCAGTGACCTGCCAAGTGCCATGACGAGGGGAACGGGGAGCAGAGAAATCATTCAAAGTGATGGATGAGCTGCAGACTTGATTATTTATTCAAATTATTCCCACAACGACCGAGCCCTGCTGATTGCAGACAGCATTTTGTCAGAATCATTAGAAAAGGGCAACGATGGCAAGAATTTAATGACCAAATTAGAGTTATTGAACAGTCTGTTGTATGACGATATAAAGGGAGGGGGACATCTCGCATGGATCAAACTACCTGTGCCAATAAACATCAATACGGAGAGCTGTTTTTGCAAAACTTTAGGCTCCTTTTGGTCTTGAGATGAAGGTCATATATTAGACTGTCAATCTATTCAAAAGGGTTTACATATGCGTAGGTCTACCAATCTCCTCTGTAGGTATCATAAGCTCTTCTAGAAGACTTCACCCTTGTACAAACATTCATTTTATGGCTAATGCTTAGGGATGATGGGAGTTACAGTTTAGCAACATCTGGGGTATCGAAGATTCCTCACACTGGGTCTAAAATGAGCTAACTTCAGAGAGGCACCTGCCGTGTCTCTATGGTTTACTGTGATGGCCCTTTGCTCAGTCGTTGCAGTGGTGCTCTGTTTCTGACTTGGGTTACAGACATATTTAATACCTCCCAACACATCTTGAAAGAAGATTTTAAAGAATAAGATAAATAAATAATGGCTCTCTGGTGAAATAAACGCGTTCATGTTGTAAGAGAGAAACGTGTGGGGTGTAATCCATCGGTGCAGTCAAATTCAACATTCCTTGTTTCCCTAGAGTGGGCACAAGCAGGGGGACATCTAGTCAGTGCAACTTCCTGTTCCACTGGTCTGGAACTTCCTCCCCCTGCATGTGACCTGGGAGATGGGCGTGGCCCTGGCTGACTCTATAAAAGAGCCAAGTCATGCAGCCATTTTCTCGCTTGCAGTTTTGTCTTGTCTTGTTCTCTCTTTTGCTGCCATGCTGCTCTCCTGCAGCCATTTTGTTATCTTAATGTAATTTTGCTGTCTGCTGGCTCTCGGCCAGCAGCACATGAGTTCAGTCTCCATATGAGTAGTTGTTTATGTAACTACCAAGTAAAGCCTGCCTTTCAGGGAGCATATCGTGAACTGAAATGTGAGTAAACATTTGTTACTTTACTCAGAAAGACTCTCATGTCTTTATTCCTTTGTTGTTGTTGTTTAGTCGTTTAGTCGTGTCCGACTCTTCATGACCCCATGGACCAGAGCACGCCAGGCACTCCTGTCTTCCACTGCCTCCCGCAGTTAGGTCAAACTCATGCTTGTAGCTTCGAGAACACTGTCCAACCATCTCGTCCTCTGTCGTCCCCTTCTCCTTGTGCCCTCCATCTTTCCCAAGATCAGGGTCTTTTCCAGGGAGTCTTCTCTTCTCATGCAGTCCTTGTTCTTCTTGCAGTCCATGGGACTCTCAAGAGTCTCCTCCAGCACCATAATTCAAAAGGATCAATTCTTCGGCCATCAGCCTTCTTTATGGTCCAGCTCTCACTTCCATACATCACTACTGGGAAAACCATAGCTTTTAGACTATGGACCTTTGTTGGCAAGGTGATGTCTCTACTTTTTAAGATGCTGTCTAGGTTTGTCTTTATTACTTTAAGAGGGATTAAAGGGGACACCAGGAAATAATCTTAACTAAGAGATTCACATGAATCTGCAAACTATATATCCAGCTATACTGAGGGGAATTTGCTCTGCTACATCACTTAATAGCATGAGTGAAGGAAGGATAATACTTATTCAATATTATCCTTTCCTACTATCCTTAACATTCTCACAAAGCAGACCTCCTTACTTCGGAGAAAAGCAAGCAATGGATGGCAGAAGTTTGAGAAACGGTGCGTTCAAGCTATCCATGATTTTAATGCAACCCGGAGCGCTCTTTCAGGAACAATTTCTGACAAATAATTCTCGGCATCCAATTCCAGAAGTCAGTAAAACAGTCAAAGCCAACCAAGAAAAGGAAATATAGTTGCAATAAAAGTGACAGGTGCTATTTTAAAACGATGATTACGTATCTGCCCGGTGGGAGTAGTTTTCCAGTGGAAACAACAAATATAAAATCATGAAACATGTAGTACCTAAAAAAAAACACCCGCAAAAGAAACTCGCCATTCCTTCTATAATACAATCGCTGACCCAACGGGTCCAGCTAGATTCTTATTGAGGAATAAAGTGACGGAACGTGGCAGCTGGCTCAAAGATGGGGGATAGGAATCCTATTGGAGTCAAAAGCCAGAAGGTCAGAAACATGCCAGAAACAAGTGAAGTCCCACAGGGTCAACAAAGGAAAAGTGGCAGCATAGCAGCAGCCACAAGGGACAAGGGACAAGGAAGAAAGACTTGGTCAGAGTTAGATAACAGAAGTTCAATCCCTGGCATCCCCAGAAAGGGCTGGAATCTGTCAATTTTGTTAATAATAATAATAATAATAATAATAATAATAATAATAATAATTTATTATTTATACCCTGCCCATCTGGCTGGGTTTCCCCAGCCACTTTGGGCGGCTTACAACACATAAGAAATTGTAAAACATTAGACATTTAAAATTTCCCAATACATGGCTGCCTTCAGATGTCTTCTAAAAGTCAAATAGTTTTTTATTTCCTTGACATCTGATAGGAGGGCGTTCCACAGGGTGGGCACCACTACCGAGAAGGCCCTCTGCCTGGTTTCTCTCACTTTATCATTTCCCCCTTTTTATTTGTATTTAACAGTTGGCCACCTCTCCCTTGTACTGTTTAATGAAATTGCCATTCTGACTAGGTTCTAACCCGTAGTGATGCATTTGCAACACAGAAACACTTAAATAAATATGATGGATGTGCGAGAAATAAAACTGTCTCATTATTCTGTTTGTTGTCATTATTTCAAAACTCATTTATTAAGTTATTCATTCATTATCATCGCAATTGGCACCTTATTTTTTATTGCTGTTCGCATTTCATTCATTTTCACATCGCCATTCTGTACCTATGTGAGCAAACATCAAATGCAGCCTACTGCACAAAGGTAAGAGTTACACCTGTGGCTCCTCCCACTATGACCCCTGACCCCTCCCACTCCTTGCCATTGGCCTCACCCATCACTGTAATGCCTCGTTTCCCCCTCATAAAGTTAGCACATGAGGGATTTTGATCCTTGTGTGGAAGAGGATCTGCACCCTTCAGCTGCCCATTTCAGGCATTCTTTTTCTGAGTGAAGTAAAGTAGGGTTATAAAACACACAGGGAGTTTCCATGAGTACAGGAAGCAGCACAGTACCAAGTGCTGGTGCCCTAAATGGCTTTGGCTCTGTATAACTGAAGGAGCATCTCCACCACCACCGTTCTGCCCAGACACTGAGGTCCAGCTCTGAAGGCCTTCTGGGCCTTCTCTCACTGTGAGAAGTGAGGCTACAGAGAACCAGGCAGAGGGCCTTCTCAGTAGTGGCACCCACCCTGTGGAATGCCTTCCCATCAGATGTCAAGGAAATAAATAACTATCTGACTTTTAGAAGACATCTGCAGGCAGCCCTTTATAGGGAAGTTTTTAATGTTTGATGTATGAAAGTGTTTTTAATGTTCTGGTGGGAGCCGCCCAGGTTGCCCCAGCCAGATAGATGGGCAGCATATTATTATTATTATTATTATTATTATTATTATGAATTTCCCCCCTCTCTTCCCCAACCCTCCAGAGCACATGGGGGGAGGAAATAAAGTTTCATTGCTCAAGTGCAAAGCATTGTATATAACCCTAAGACTTTGAGATCTGTAATGATCTTTCTCTTTACTTGATATGCTTTAACTCAAATAATGTGTGATGCAATGTTATTTCGCTATATGTTCTCTCAATGGTTTAAGATTTGTGGGGAGACGCAGAGTGTGATGGCATCGTATCGCGCCTAGTTTATATTAGCCATCACAAAGAGAACAGAGATTAAAGAGGCACAGACAGGAATATCTCCAAGTTGCTCTTTTTTATATAAACATCTAATCTGGCCCTCAAGGAAACCTCACAATAGAAAAGTAAATTGCTTCTGCTTCTCTGTTCCAAAACAGTTGACTATACAAATTGTAGCTCACAGCAGTTCAGTGCCGCACTTGCCCAGGACATGTTATAACCTGTCTCCATCCAAAAATTTCAAAGATTTATCCGAACAAAGAATTTATTGTCCTGAATGTTAATTTTCGTCCACGTTAGCCAAACACCAATCAAAGCTTCCTTTGTCTAGTAGGTCATACCTCTTCATCTCCTACCCAAGCCAACAATGCCATAGAAACAGAGGACTGAAATCCCCCCCCCACACACACACATTACAATTTACTGTGGTTTGAACACAGTAAATAATACAACAGATTTTCTTCTTATTTAACCATGAAATGGGTAGTGCTCTGTTGATCTGCACTGGCTGAAGAGGCACTGAGCCCTGGACACCACATGCCCAAGAGTCCCCCTGAGTCAGGACCCACAGAGACTGCAAACCCTGACAATGTGCTGGCATTGTCACCTCCAAGAGTCTCACACTCCATTGCGCTCAGGTGCTAACACAGGCCGGGTGCCCAGCTAGGCTTGCTGCCAGAGGGCTGCTTCTTTAAGACTCCGCAGTCCACAACAAGAGGGTGGAGCCTGAGAGAAGTAGTCAGGATCAGAGAGCATAAAAGGGCTCATCTGGGAATCAGGGCTTGTCAGAAGAAGCTGCCTGCTCCCAGGGCCCTGTCCAGGGTGCTGAAACACCTACCACACTCCTTAGGGTCCCTAATGAATCCTTCCCATTTCCTGTTGGTATTCTTCCACCGCTGGGATGCGGGTGGCGCTGTGGTCTAAACCACTGTGCCTCTTGGGCTTGCCGATCAGAAGGTCGGCGGTTCGGATCCCCGTGATGGAGTGAGCTCCCGTTGCTCTGTCCCAGCTTCCTGCCAACCTAGCAGTTCGAAGGCTCGCCAGTGCAAGTAGATAAATAGGTACCACTGCAGCTTGAAGGTAAACGGCGATTCTGAGCACTCTGGTTTCCATCCCAGTGTTCTGTTGCACCAGAAGCAGTTTAGTCATGCTGGCCACATGACCTGGAAAGCTGTCTGTGGACAAACGCCGGCTCCCTCAGCCTGAAGGCGAGATGAGCGCTGCAACCCCATAATCACCTTTTACTGGACTTTACCATTCAGGGGTCCTTTACTTTACCTCTCCCACAATTCCAGATTGTTTGATGGATTTGCCCTCTCCAGATCTGCCTGTCGACTCTTTTTCTTAACCAAAACAAGATGTGACTTATTCCATCTCTCTTTTTTTAATATTGTTTTTATTATGTCTCCAACAATATTTCAAAGCATTTGTCATGATATACATCTTTTTAACAGGCAAAGTTTCTTCTGGACTTCCCACCCCTCCTTTCCCAATGTTTGAGGGTTTTTTTACTCCTTTTTATTAGCTGTTTTATGACACATATGTTTTATCATCTAAACGCCACTACTGTTAAATCTTTCAGTAATCCACTGCTTATACTTCAAATCCTGCCCGTGTCTTCATGTATTGGTGATAATTTGATAGGTAACCCATCAGTGGTCTCCATTCCTCCTTAAACACATTGTCATCATGTCTTCTTAATTTGGCAGTTAATTTTGCCATTTCAGCATATTCTATCAGTTTCATAAGCCATTCCTCCTTATAGTTGGTAATCCTTTCTTTTTCCTCTTCTGTGCATATAAAGTTCTAGCTGCTGTTGCATACATAAATAAACTAGTCAGCTTTGTTGGGACCTATGTGACTTATTCGATCTTAACCATGCCCCTGCCATGAAGTTAAGTAAAACAGAACCACTCTTTCTGACTAGGCATTGTCTATTCTGTCACTTTTGACTAGCAGCTATTCACTTGTGAATTGCAATTGAATTGACTCAATATGCCCAGCACTTACAAACCCCTCTACCTCCAAGTTCCCAATGCTATACAGTGAGGGGGGAAAGTATTTGATCCCCTGCTAAAGTTGCCCATTTGCCCTCTGATGAAGAAATGACCAGTCCATAATTTTAATGGCAAGTTTACTGTAGCTGTGAGAGACAGAATAACAACCAGAAAACTCCCAGAATCCCAGAAGACAAAAGTCAGAGATCGATGTGCATTATATATGTGCATATACAGCACAGACCAAACCCCACAGAAAGTGTTTTCACATTACTTTTATATGAGTGATAGCATGAAAATGGTATTGAACTGCAAGAAAACGTTTGCCAGCATGAAAATGGTATCCCTAGGTGCCAAAATACCCACAAACTCTTCCTCTCTGTTCACCTCTGTCCCTCTTCAAGGGTTGGTTACTGCCCAATCTGCCATTGTTTCAGCCCCATGTTTTAATTATGATATTATGTATGATGCCATCGGATTGGAAAGGTGAAGATATCAGACAGGTAATTCAGAGTGGGCTATCAGATTTGGCCATGCAGCAGCATCACAAAATTTATTTAGGGTGTTGTTGTTGTTGATGTTGTTGTTGTCGTTTGACACAGGAAGTGATTTATATGAATGGGCTGATATTTTTCCCACGAAATTTTGAAATTAGTTGTGTTACTCTACAATCTACAATAATTTCTGTGACTGGAACAATTGACTAACAATGAGCTGTGCATCAGCCTGATCAAGAATTTTGTTTGATAGTCTTTAAAGTTGGAATATTCAGAGAGAGAGTACTGCATAATGGTTTGTTCTTTCAGTCACTCAGACTTCAAGCCTGCGCCATTCGCTGGGATATATGAACACACAATAATCTTCAAATAATGCTTTTGAACCTGGATATGAAAACAAACAGACCTGAATATAGATGATTTAAAACAACAAAATAGCCCTTCCAACACTAGCCATATACTTATTTGAATGTAACTATTCATGATTCAGTCATTGTGATTCATTCCTCCTATTAGGGGCTGGGGTAGTTTTTATGAGAGACTGCATTTCTCCCTCACACTCACACACACACACAATTTGCTTAAAGAAGCTTCTCTATACTCTTCAGTTGTTTACACCGAGCTTTTGCCAAATTGTTTCCGGTTTTGTGTTTGGATCTCAAAGCAGCCCAACCATTTCCAGGAGAAAAGATGTTGGTGTTGCCTGCTAATTAGGAGTCGGACAAATGCAGGTCTTGGAAACAAAGGCAAAGCCTTTCCGGAAGGAGAGAAACTTGTGATTTGTTAAAGAAAAGCCAGGAAGTTTTAAAAGTGAAACAGAGGTTGAATTAAACCCATCTAGCCTCTAAAAGCCATGGAACAAGTAGGGGAGTTTTTTGGGGGTTTTTTTAGAATAAGGCAAGAGCATTTCATTAACTCTTTCCTTCTCACATAGCCCTTTTTGTGAGCTATTATGGTGACAATAATTAGAAAAGACCCATCATACTCTGAGACCAGAGTAACAGTTATGCTAAGTCAGACACCCTGGGGTCAAATGATCCAAAAGCTTCCAGGAGCTGAGGATGTACTTAAAATTCCGTGCAGTTTAGAATATGGCAGCTGCTTCCTTTGCACATTGTAAAGGATTAGCGGTCATGTTCTCAGAACGGAAGAAATTTAAAAATGCCAGTAGCACCCACAGCTTAAGAAGCAAGTTGGCCATGTTCTTTTGCAATGGCAGTGGGAAAAGAGGATGGCCACCTTTGCAGGGTGACTTATTCTCTGACTTTCTATATGTCAACAGTCTACATGGCTATTTAGGCACTGTAGTGTAGAGGTTGTTGCTGCATGGGGAGGAGGGGGTTTTTTTTGCACTTGGGAGTTTGGAAAGTTAATTCTTGCTTCAACTGACAACACTTGGTGCAACAGGGTCCTTGCTAGGTGGGTGAAATTTCTTCCAGTCTTTCCTTGGGATCCATATTTCCCACCAACAACAACCCTCCCCTGTCTTTACCACAATGGAGAGATCTCTCTCTCCATTGTGGTATAGTGGTTAAGAGCGATAGTCTCATAATCTGGTGAACCGGGTTCGCGTCTCCGCTCCTCCACATGCAGCTGCTGGGTGACCTTGGGCTGCTCACACTGAAATCTCTCAGCCCCACTCACCTCACAGAGTGTTTGTTGTGGGGGAGGAAGGGAAAGGAGAGTGTTAGCTGCTTTGAGACTCCTTAGGGTAGTGACAAAGTGAGATATCAAATCCAAACTCTTCTTCTTCTCTTCTTCTCTCTCCCAGGAAGAAGAGGCTGAATCCCATCATATTGGTGGTGGGTCCACTGACAGGGTTCTTGTTTGGAAGGTGGCATTCCCTCACCCAAGTTTTTCCTGGGGATCCATGCTCTCCACCCAACCATATTGCACCTCCAGGGTTCCTGTTATTCCCACCCCAAAAGCAACAGCAGACCCAGAGTGGTCTTTCTGCAATTTGGCAGGCTTCATCTCTTCGGACAGTGATCTAGTCTGTAAATTGCATTCAGTTACGTCAGAAAACAAGTTACTTTTTGTTTTGTTCTCTTTTGTGTTAAAAAATAAAGGTGTGCTGGGCATTCCTTAATTAAAACTGTACTGGCTCCTATGTCTGCAAATTTCATTCACTTCTGTAAAAAGGGGGGGGGGAGTTAGAGTCATTTTCAGATTCCCTATTAAACAGAATGAGGAGAAACAAAACTTGGTTTTTAACACATCTCTTTGGTCCTGAATAGTGAGTCAAGTTGGAAACAAATCGAGCTACTTCGAGCTACAAAGGCAGTTGCAGGTCAAATATTGCAGACAACAAGCACCCCTAGTAAATTCCACTCATCACTGTATCTTTCAAAACTCTCCGCTGATGCACTTCTCTTTATAAAATATTTTGTTTCTCTCACAAGCTATCATTTGTTATTCTTCTTTGAGAAAGATGCACCCATTTTTAAAACATAGACACTGTGCAGAATATTACTCTCCAGAGGTTTTACTGCCTCTTTCAGATTTTGTTTTCAATGGAAATATATCCAATGATGGTTTCTTGAAAAACTTGAATTAGGAAGCCTTAAAGGATCACTTCTTGACACCCTACCATTGACCTAACCTTGTGCACATCATCGATTTTCTGTTTTTGCATCTAATTAAGTACACATATTTCTTACAGTCTGCTGTATTCTCTGCTAAGGCGCCCTCCAGACCATTGCTTCTTAAAGCTCTTTAAAGCACTTCTTTCCAAACTTTGAGGGAACATTTTTCACCATGCGGCCTCCTGTGGATCACATGTCATTGGTGGGCGGGGCCCAAGGCAAAAATGGGCTGAGCAATGAGTGTGAAATTTATCTGTGTATGGTAGGATAGCTTCCAAACTCACACCCGCCCATCTGTCTTCATTCTCTGTCAAGGCAAGCAAGAAGTTTTATCAAAATCCCAGGACACATTTCAGCAAGGCAAGACAACTCAAGGAGGCTGTATTGCAGGGTTTCTGAAGGGTGTGGTTCAAGAGGGGAATGACCTGAGGCATAGTTAGAGAGAATGGGGTCCTCATTGTTAGAATTCCTGCTCCATGATTGCAGTCATGGGATTTTTGTCTATCACATGATGGTGTGTGTTTTGACACCACAGAGTAGGAAGTGACGGAGACAGGATGTTTGTGTTACTGTGTTCCATGAAGTGGGACTATTGTCCTTTGTTCTTTCTTTTTGCTGTCTGATACTAGAGAGAGAGGGAGCCATGTTGCAGCGCTCTGTGTGTGTTTATATGTAAATAAAGTAAATACAGAAATACTGTAAAATTAATGAATGTTAGAAGAATGTTGGAATGAAGTTATATGGCTTTAGTAGAAATGTTATAAGGATTTAAGTATAAATAGATTAATAGAATATTAAAGGGAAAAATAAGGTTAGAATGTGTTAAGATAATTATAGGATAGAAAACAGAGGAAGATGGAAAGGAATTGCTGAAACAATTGATAGAAGTGGAATACAAAAAGGGAGGTGTGAGGAGGTCGGTGAAATAAGTGAATGAAAGATAAGATTTTGAAATTGTTTGAGGTGTTTTAAACTGTTCTTGTTTGGTTTTGTTAGTTTAATGTGTTAGTGATATGTAGTGTTTTTGTATTGTATTGCATTGTTCTTTTTTGTTTGTTTTTTGTTTTTGTTTTGTTTTGTAGTGTTTAAATTGTTGGAAAAGTAATAAATATTATTTTCAAAAATAAAATAAAATATGTAAATAAAGTAGATTAGCCAAAATGCTGAGTTGTGGAGGTCTGTTACGCAAGCTGCGAAGACTCTGCAGATCCCTAAGTGTGCCGGTGTCTGTTGGCATCAGTCGCTGTGGTGTTCAGGCAGAAGAAAGCTTTTGAAGCTCCTGAACAATCAACCAGGAGGGAGGGAACATGCCAGTCAGGTATGTGTCTCTTCCAGGGTCCTACTCAAGAGTAGGACGAGCTCCTGACACTCATTTGGCCCCTGCACCTGAGGTTCCCCATCCCTGAATAGGGGCAATTTCATCAGCCAGGTGAGATCATAGTCAACTATACCTTACTTCCATAGAAAGGTGTCCCCCCCCCTAAAACTAATAGCATCAGGCAAACATTGTATTTATATATTATATATTTGAACACGAAAAGAAAAGAAAAGACATGTATTATGAGAGCACTTTCCCTACTCTTCACCGAAAAGATTAAGTTCTGTGAAGTTATGTGAGGAACATCTAGACTTCTTCAGTACGCTGCTTTCCAGAGAGACATCCGTCATTCTCTCAGGATTCCCCTACTGTGGGGACATCATGATACTCAGATGTCTCTTTAAAAGTTGGCAATGCTTTGGGTGAGGCTGCAGAATGCAACAACCTCCTCGTGTGGAAATGACTAAACAGAGCTGAAGTAATCAGTGGAAAAGATCACACTGCAATCACGGGACTTTCCCTTGGCCAGATCTGTGATTGCCAACAGACTCCGCAGGAAGCCTCTGATTAGCAGCGGTGGACTCAATTTACAAATGGAACACACTCAACAGGAAGCGGAGCATGTTCTTATTCCAAGGCAAAGTTCACAAACCGGAACACCTACTTCTGGGTTTGCAGCGTTCTGTTTCCAAGTTATTCATAAACTAAGCTGTTCTAAAACCAAGGTACCATTGTATTACCAAAACAAACAAACAAACAAACCCTGCCAAATTAATGTTTAAGTACATAAATACAAAGCAAAACAAGAGTTAACCAACAATAATGCTTCTGGTACTGGTCTTGCTGCACTCTAAGGAGGCTGGCTTAAATATAGCTTAGAAGGAGGGAGTAGATGACATACAGCTGTCATACAGGCTAGATGACACACAGCTGATCTACTTAATATTTTCAAATGTGGTCTCACTAAGACTTCTAACACAGGTAGAAGTGGAGGTGCCTCAGGGGTGTAGTGTGGAAGGGGCCAGGGGGGTGGTTTTGAGGTGGCATGAGCAAGGCACCCCCCCCCAGGAATCCCCATCTTGCCCTGCCTGTCACTGGGGGTCTCTGGGCCCCAGAGACTGACCTGGTCTTGCCATCATGTCCCTGTCCCTCTCACCGAATCGCTGTCTGAGCAGCATTGGGGGGATGCACCCGTCAAGGGCCATGTGAGCTAGCTGGACTCACCCCTGAGCAGGCAGGTGGCACAGCACGGCCCCACGAACCCTCCATGCCCCCTTGCCCACCCGGTGTCAGAGGATCCAACCCCCTACGGCAGGTTCCCTGGAATGAGTAAGACAAGGAAAGTTCTTACCAATACTTTAATTCAATATTCAGAGAGAGAGGCTTAGAAATGCAGCCTCTTGGAGTACAGTGGTACCTCGGGTTACATATGCTTCAGGTTACAGACTCCACTAACCCAGAAATAGTACCTCAGGTTAAGAACTTTGCTTCAGGATGAGAACAGAAATTGTGCGGCGGCAGCGGGAGGCCCCATTAGCTAAAGTGGTGCTTCAGGTTAAGAATAGTTTCAAGTTAAGAATGGACCTCCAGAATGAATTAAGTATTTAACCTGAGGTACCACTGTAATGGTGTTGTTCCCAGTGAAACCCCACTGCCTCCATCTCTCCCACTTTACCATGAGTCATCGCTACGAGTGCTGGGAAGGGCCTTTTGCCTTTGAGCTCTTTGCTCTCCTACTTTCAAGGCCTGCTGGGTTCTGGGAGAAGGGGGGTCTGGAATGCTTTCTAAAGACACTGAGTCCGTCAGCTGTCTCTCCCCTAGTGCCGCTGCTGCTGCTGCTTCTCCTCCCATTATTTCCCAGCTTTCCCCTTCATCCGCCTCTGAGCTGTGACCTCCCTCACACCCCTGTTGTAATTCTCCTTCTTCTCTGGAAGGGTCAGGCTGGGGAGGCGGTCTCCACCATTCCTCCTCTGCCCGGTCCCAGACACTCGGTGGCAGTGGCGGCAAGGGTTGGCGTGTTGGGGTATGTTCAGCCTCTGAGCCTCACCCCTGGTCCTACCTGGTACGCATGTATGCTCATGTGCCCCAAGTGCTGGCAAAGGACGCAACGCCGCTGAGGTGCCCTCTCCAAAAACTGTAGCCATGGTGGTTCGAAATTTGCTGTTATAAAACCTGGAATTCTCTGGATCTACATGGAAATAAAAATATGCCATAACTTACCTTGGAGACCACTCAAAACAGCTGAGCTCTTTAGCAGGATTTGAATAACACTTGTAATGTAACAATAACTAGGGATACATGGGACATTTAAAAATTGGATTGACTTAAAATATTCAGTGGAAAAGGATTAGTGACGGAACCCATGGTGGGGTGGGAGGAAGTCCAGAGATTCAGTCGAATCTTTGCTTATTTTTTATTATTATTCATGATTTTGTATGTAAATTTTAATTTGTAAAACTAAATAAAAAAATTTTAAAAGAAAAATATGCCATAGCCAGAGCAGAATGCTAAAATTTGTGGCACAGTTGCGACCACGCAGTAAACCAGTGTCGCTGGCTAACAACCTAAGCAACTATAAATAAATATATCAATTGCTAATAGCACAATAGCTAATAGCCTTTTTGGATTTCACATAAATGGGGTCTTGTTCGGTCTTGTTCATCTCATACGTCTTAGAAACAGCCAAATATTGTTAGAAAAGCCCAGCATTGCTTATTAAGCGCAAAGCAAAAATTGGCTCCATCCACCACACCTGCCTAGCAAAATAGTTTAGACTCAGGAAAGCACTGAACGCGGAACTAAAATTAGTGCCTTGATACGGCAAAGGAGACACAAGATTATGTATGTGAGAGAGAGAGAAAGTGAGTGTGTGAGAGAGAACAGTCATATAAACAAGAGCACTGGGAAATAATGCAGACACAGTTTAGGGCAACACGGCACATTAATCTCTGCTTCTGGGCGTTTGTTTTGCCTAGCCAAAGTAGAAGAATGCCTAATGTGACAACCTTGATGGGTGAAGAATTGGGAGCCAAACACAATGCCACGTTGCCTTCCTGAAGAGAATTCAACGATGTGACCAACATCTGTCATGTGCGCTTATTTCCGTCCCTGAGGGAGAACAGAGCATGTGTGTGCAGGTTGTTTAATATTAATTTGCACTTGTCACGAACTCTTTGTTTCAAGTGACAAAGAGAAGCGTGCAAAAAGATGTCTCTGGGCCTGTGCGGATGCAACGGCTGCCACACGGAGGCCTCATTGGTATACCCCCTGTGGCGGCAGATGCCTCTGAGAGACAAGCGACCCTTGGAGTGTGGGGTCTCACCATCATTTTGACTGGTGGCTTTTCTCCAGATTGTCGTAAACCTCCTTTTCAAAAAGCGTCTACAGCGACAGGGAGAAAACAATTTTGTGTGTGTTTTGCTGCTTGCACATTTCTGATAGTCCATGGTGCCGGAAGTGCAACAGAACAGATCTCTACTAGTTCATCAGAGCTTGGAGAAGCCCCCGGCTTTACAGATAGGTCAGGAGTTCTAATTATTATTATTATTATTATTATTATTATTATTTTATACCCCGCCCATCTGGCTGGGTTTCCCCAGCCACTCTGGGCACCTCCCAAGAGAATATTAAAAACACAATAAAGCACCAAACATTAAAAACTTCCCTAGACAGGGCTGCCTTCAAATGTCTTCTAAAAGTCAGATAGTTGTTTATTTCGTTGATATCTGATGGGAGGGCATTCCACAGAGCGGGCGCCACCACCAAGAAGGCCCTCTGCCTAGTTCCCTGAAACCTCACTTATCGCAGGGAGGGAACCACCAGAAGGCCCTCGGAGCTGGACCTCAGTGTCCTGGCTGAACGATGGGGGTGGAGACGCTTCTTCAGGTATACTGGTCCGAGGCTGTTTAGGGCTTTAAAGGTCAGCACCAACACTTTGAATTGTGCTTAGAAACGTACTGGGAGCCAATGTAGGTCTTTCAGGACTGGTGTTATATGGTCTGGGCAGTCACTCCCATTCACCACTCTAGCTGCCATATTCTGGATTAGTTGTAGTTTCCGGGTCACCTTCAAACATAGTGTTATGTACTGATGTTCTCACCCTGGGCCAGCAGGGGGATACTGTAGATAGTTATGCAAATAAGGGATCGAAAGTGATGTTCAGTGACTGAATAGTTTTAGAAAATTGTTACAGTTATGTTGTACTGGAGCTCTATATAAGCAGGCTGACTGAACCCTTCAGTTCAGTTCAGTTCAGTTCTGGCCTGTGAATAAACAAGAGCTGTTTGAAGAATTGCTGTGTCATCTGATATGTTCACCCACAACTTAACAGGTAGCCCTACGTAGAACACATTGCAGTAGTCCAAGTGGGAGATAAGTAAAGCATGCACCACTCTGGCAAGGCAGTCTGTGGGCAGGTAGGGTCTCAGCCTGCGGACCAGATGGAGCTGGTAGACAGCCGCCCTGGACACAGAATTGACCTGCGCCTCCATGGACAGCTGTGAGTCCAAAATGACTCTCAGGCTGCGCACCTGGTCCTTCAGGGGCACAGTTACCCCAAACTGTTCTTAACCTGAAATACCACTTTAGCTAATGGGCCTCCTGCTGCTGCCGTGCCACCAGCATGCGATTTCTGTTCTCATCCTGAAACAAAGTTCGTAACCCGAGGTACTATATCTGGGTTAGCGGAGTCTGTAACCTGAAGCGTCTGTAACCCGAGGTACCACTGTCATGTACAGGCAACCCTAGCTTTAGGGTATCATGCGAATTTAGCCTAAGCAAAGTAATACACATTCATTACCAACCAAACAGAGGTGTCTGTAAGACTGTTAAGTCCAGAGTCGAAAATTACCTGAGTGTACCATTGCCACAGATATGATGAGGCATAAAATGAACATGTGACCAAGTGTTAATTCAACACATTGTTGCTGTTGTTTTAGTGTTGCTGCTTTTTACACACTTAGATGCATCTAAAAGTGGGGTTTTGTTTATGATGAAACCTGCACAGTCCTATTGCAATCGCCGTTCCTATTGCCCCCCCCCCCATCAAACTGTGCAAAGGTACTTCGGCCGCATCTCTCTTCCCTCATTGCGGCTCCAAAGGAAATATATTCCGCATAAAATATGGCTCCCATTTAGATCATAAATATCGACCGTTTCTCCCACATCTTCAGCACATTCAAGCTCAATACAAACCCATCAGACAGACGGTGTCAAATTATTCTCCGGATTTACGATGCGTGTCATGAAAATGCGCCCGTAACGATAACATCATGCTTTAGAAATAACTCTGACCATTTCAGTTAAGGAACACAGGTCGTTGTTGTTCTTGTTGTTTGGCACTAAACTCACCTGGTGTAGTTCCTTCGCCAACATTATTGCGGCAAATACACTGGCTGCAGTCATGCCGTCTTAAACATCCCTTCATCCTTTTCTTTTCTTTTTTTTTTGAGATAATTTTTATTTGGTTTTACACATTATAATCACACCACATCATATCCACAGTTAAAAGATTCCTCTGAATCTCTGGACTTCCCACCTTCCCTTGCATTGTCAACCTTTTCAACTGCAGTTTATTCAGTAGTCCATATTTTATGTCACTCCATTATTTCCATAGTATTTGCTACATTACAAGTGTTATTGGAATCCTGCCAATGTTTTCATCTGCTAACAGTGGTCTCCAAGATAATTTATAAATTTCCCCCGCTCTTTGCTAAAGTTTTGGTCTTCTTGGTTCCTGAGCTTTCTGGTCAGTTTTGCCATTTTGGCACAATCCAGCAGTTTAATTTGCCATTCTTCTCCAGTAGGAACTTTGTCTTCTTTCCATCTCTGGGCTAATAACATCTGTGCGGCTGTCGCCATGTACATGAAAAGTCTTTTCTGCTCCTTTGGAACATCAGCACCTACAATTCCTAATAGAAGAGATTCTAGCCACGTTCAACAGATCTCTCCAGACCATTCATGATCCGAGGTAGCAGCTCCTTGAGCATTCAAACTGCCACATGCAGATTGATATTAAAAAATTATTATTATTAAAAACAAACAAACAGAATATGAGAAAACGAGCCTTATGCTGAAGGTCTGTGTTTTTGTGGCTCTCTAGGTCAGCACATACTTATTCATTTTTCTCCCAGCGCTTTTCGTTCCTTCTCCAAAACACACACACACACACGTTTTTAATTTCACCAGTGTCATCGCTTTCAAAGAGAAAAATCATCACCTACAGTCCAAATTCACATGTGAGTAATATGGCCATCCATCATGTTGTCTTGGAGCAAACTAGCAAGATTTCGGTGCTAAGGACAGAGATAAAAGAAATTCAATTAAGAAATCGTAGAGCAATAGCAATCAAGATCAAATGTCCTTTCAGTTCCTGAGTTTGCCAATGCTGACTTTAAAAGGAAAAAAACCTAGGGAAAAATCACTTTGGCAATTTATTGCAGTTTAACATCTTTAAACTCAAGAATTCAGGATATGATATTCTTTCTCATATGGGGGGCAGGGGTTAAAAAAATATGATTTCCATTTGATAGCATCCAGAAAAGTTAATTTAATGCTCGTGATACTCATGTACTTAACAATCTCTGCAATTTAAGTAGAATCATTAAGGTTTGGGAAAACCTGTACAGTGGTACCTCAGGTTACATACACTTCAGGTTACATATGCTTCAGGTTATATACTCTGCTAACCCAGAAATAGTGCTTCAGGTTAAGAACTTTGCTTCAGGTTGAGAACAAAAATCAGGTTCCGGGGGCGCGGCAGCAGAAGGAGGCCCCATTAGCTAAAGTGGTGCTTCAGGTTAAGAACAGTTTCAGGTTAAGTATGGACCTCCGGAATGAATTAAGTACTTAACCCGAGGTACCACTGTAATGCTTGGCAAGATGGCTCATTCCATTTCATCAACCCCCCCTCCCCCCAAATTCAAATAAAAAGATCATCTGTGACTTCTTACTATGAGAATGTTCCTATGCAAGCTTTGGGTTTGCACATTCCCCTCTCCTCTGGCCAGAAAGAAGCATTGAGATGATTCTGCTTCTATTTTAGATAAGCAGCAGTTAAACTTCATGTCTGCCTCAAATCCAAAAAAACTGTGATTTTGTCTTAATTGTAATGAGTTGAAACAAGCCGACTGAATACTTCAGCTATGAAAATGGCTTGTTTCAAGCAAACACGGTTAAGCTTAACTGCAGTTTAAGGTTCAGATGGCGTGGTAAATCATGGTTAAATGTTCCTCTTATTGCGAGCACACCAAAGAAGGAGAGGGAAGGACAGAGTACATGAACACAAGACTCCTTGTTATCTTTATTCCAGCATAGTAAAGGTAAAGGACCCCTGACAGTTAAGTCCAGGTGCGAACGACTCTGCGGTTGCAGAGCTCATCTCGCTTTACTGGCCGAGGGAGCCGACGTTTGTCCACAGACAGTTTTTCCGGGTCATGTGGCCAGCATGACTAAGCTGCTTCTGGCAAAAGCAGAGCAGCGCATGGAAATGCCGTTTACCTTCCCACCAGAGTGGTACCTATTTATCCACTTTTATATGAGGAAGCACAGAGTTTCATTTCCTACAGGGTGACCAAGGAACTGAATTACAGATCAAAGCAGAGAGCACACAGAGCTACTCAGAAGCAGATTGAATTATTATTATTTAAATGCATAGCTACACATGTAAGGTGATCTTGGGGGCTATGCCCCTACTATATACAAAGGCTAAGATAAAGGAACATCCCAATTTTTCATCCCTCCATTTCTACCTACTATGCTGCACGTATCTGCAATTTGAAGCCTGGAAGTGATAAACGCCATGAGATAAATAGTTAGAACAAAGATCCATCTAATTCAGTATCAAAAGTTCCAGGAAGCAAAATGATCATTCCTCCAGACTTTCATTTTTCAAAGCTGAGTGTGTCCATAAAGTGGCCTGTCTCTTGCAACCTGAGCAGGGTAGACAAGTGATATGGCACGCGGTTCTGGAGCACCTGAATTCCAAGAGATAGGAGAGAAACCATGGTGCCTGAGTCCTTTGGATAGCCAAAGGGGAATACATTGAGGAATGAGGGGAGAAAGAGCACAGAGAGCTTGGAGGCAAAGGACAATGAGTCTGTGTCACACACACACAAAAAGGGGGGTGCAGAGATTTGAGGAGGCCAAGAGGGGGGAATCATTTGAGCTTCAATGTTTTGGATACAGGTGAGGTTTTCAAAAGGGTGGATCACATTATGTTGCTTGAGTGAAGGAAGAGCAGAATCATACCTGCTGACTCTGCCCTGACCCAGTGCACACATTTCAAGGATCAAAGAGACCATTCAAATACAAACTGTGTGCGTGTGGACTCTGTGTAAACATAATTCATTTGCTAATGGGCACTGTGTTCACCTTGCCAACAAAGGTCCGTATAGTAAATGCTATGGTTTTCCCAGTAGTGATGTATGGAAGTGAGAGCTGGACCATAAAGAAGGCTGATCGCCGAAGAATTGATGCTTTTGAATTATGGTGCTGGAGGAGACTCTTGAGAGTCCCATGGACTGCAAGAAGATCAAACCTTTCCATTGTGAAGGAAATCAGCCCTGAGTGCTCACTGGAAGGACAGATCCTGAAGCTGAGGCTCCAATACTTTGGCCACCTCATGAGAAGAGAAGACTCCCTGGAAAAGACCCTGATGTTTGGAAAGATGGAGGGCACAAGGAGAAGGGGACAACAGAAGACGAGATAGTTGGATAGTGTTCTCGAAGCTACGAACATGAGTTTGACCAAACTGCGGGAGGCAGTGAAAGACAGGAGTGCCTGGCATGCTCTGGTCCATGGGGTCACGAAGAGTCGGACACGACTAAACGACTAAACAACAACAACAAAATGTGCACTGTGTAGCTTGAAAACCAGCAGCCTTGCTGGTTTTTTCTTTTTCAATATTTCTTATTCCCGGTTTAGGGGCAAAATGGCAACAGCTGTCTCTGTAAAACAGCAACTGAGCATTTGGTCAGCGAAAGCTGTGCCTTTCAGAGAGCAGTGCTTTGCTCTTTATTATACAAATAAAGTTACAAATATGCCGGGCTTCTAAAGCACCCAAATTCCAATCATTCCTTTTCATAGATATGGTGTTGTCATGTGGCAGATCTCATGTTTGAAATACCGCTTGTCTATTCTTTGTTTATGCCCGTGTCCTAAACTACTCCACAGCTAGTCTCACTATTTGGGGCTGTTTATAAAATTAACAGCAGTCCGAGTGATTCAATTAAAAACATCAGTTGAGAGATAGATTCAGTCGTACCTTGGAAGTCAAACAGCTTAGTTCCCAAAAGCTTTGGCTCCCAAACGTCGCAAACCCAGAGGTGACTGTTACGGTTTGCCAACTATTTTTGGAAGCCGAATGTCCAACGGGACGTCCGCGGCTTCTGATTGGCTGCTGGAGCTTCCTGCAGCCAATCAGAAGCCGTGCTTTGGTTTTCGAACGTTTTGGAAGTCGAATGGACTTCTGGAACAGATTCTGTTTGACTTCCAAGGTACGACTGTATAGACAAAGGGACAAAATTAGTGCGACTTTGCAGATAAGATACATCACATTTACAACCACCCCTCACATAAAACAATCTTATTCTTTACAGTGGCACCTTGGTTCTTGAACTTAATCCATTCTGGGAGTCCGTACAACTCCATAAACCATTCAAAAACCAAGGTGCAGCTTCTGATTAGCTGCAGGAGTTTTCTGCACTCAAGCAAAAGCAGCATTGGACACGTTGGGTGGAATATAAGATGATGATGATGATGATGATGATGATGATAATAATAATAATAATAATGATAATAATAATAATAATAATGTGCCCCACCCAAATGGCATTGAAAAATTACAATGGATTAAAAGGATGTGGCTTTGCCCAGGACATTGTGACATTGAGGAAACATCAATATATCAAAAATCTACACAGAGCTGTTCTAGATTAGACACACACACAGAGAGAGACACACACAAAAATCTCAGAAAAAACATGGTCAGTCTGGCCTCTCTGGGAAACTCTCAAGGCTCCCAGATAATGATAAACATCCTCTGCCATTTCTATGTAACATCTAGTGAAATAACATTTATTTATTTTAACCTGCATCTAGCCAATGGCGGGCCTGTCTGCCAGAAATATGTCCAATGGTAATGAAAAAAACATATATAAAAATTAGATTCACAGAGACAATATGCCATTGGTTAATCGCTTGCAGCTGGCGATACAGAGCATGGCCCATGTGGTATTTCTCTCCCGCAACGTCAGATAATCTATCTTGATCGGAAGCAACAATGAGCCATTCTACAGATCCTGCAACGTTGGACAGCTGAGTCAGATGGCAGAACTCTGGACTGCGCCACAAGAGGCTACGAGTGAGAGCCTGAATCTTGGGAGGCTCTCTCATCATAAGAAGAGTCACTGCGTATTGTAAACTAGAACATCGGGGAGAAAGATTTGTCGTAGTCAGTTTGTGATGAGGGTGGGGAACATAACAACAATACAACAACAACAATTTATTACCTATACCCAGCCACATCCATCCTCCAACTGCCTCCAGACACCCACACAGGACCTTCACTGCCTTCAGTGGTTCTGGGACTGACCTGCTGGGGAGTCCAATTTAGGCAAAAATGCCATTCCCCTCCCTCCAAGCCATAGTCCTTCATCTGCCGATGTCCCTTCAAAGTGGGGGGGGGGGAGGAGATGTTGACTGATGGGCAGGTTTTAATTCTGCATTGGCTGCAGCAGGGAACTGGCGCATTCAGCCAAAGCCACAGAACGCAACCCCCTGTTTGATCAACTGATATTTAGACCTGCTGGGTGCTGCTTCCCCCGTCTGTTCCTTGTGGTGAACATTTTGGCAAAGCGGACCCCCACAGAGAGCAGGATTGAACACTGGGCTCATCACCCCTGTAGGGAGCGATGTAAAGACTAGAAGGAAGGAGTTATGCATCAGTCTGAGCTATGGCTAGCCTGCTTATTCCGTAAAATTTCATCGCAGCTAATGATCTCCGTCAAGGGCGACAATGGACGCAACATCCCGAACCACGTCCACCAACCCCAACCCCTTGGCACAGAAAGTGGGACAATGCTCAACGCATTCCGTACAAATGAAGATACTGAGGATCCATTCAGGAACTTCAGACCCTCCAAGTGCCCTATTTTCCAAGGACAGTCCCACATTTACAGAAGCCCTCCAAGTTTCTGCTTTGATGCCAGAATGTTCTATTATCCCTTAAGACACTGGTAGACAACCTAAGGCCCGGGGGCTGGATCCTGCCCAATCGCCTTCTAAATCCGGCCTGCAGACGGTCCAGGAATCAGTGTGTTTTTACATGAGTAGAATGTGTCCTTTTATTTAAAATGCATCTCTGGGTTATTTGTGGGGCCTGCCTGGTGTTTTTACATGAGTAGAATGTGTCCTTTTATTTAAAATGCATCTCTGGGTTATTTTGGGGGCATAGGAATCTGTTCATATTTTCTTTTCAAAATATAGTCTGGCCCCCCACAAGGTCTGAGGGACAATGGACAGGCCCCCTGCTGACAAAGTTTGCTGACCCCTGCCTTAAGATGTCCCTGTTTTCATCTGAGGAACAGGTATGGTATGAAGTCCCTATTTCCACTGTGGAAATGCTGGAGGGTATGGATTTATTTGAACCCTGAGCCATCTAAAGGCAATCCTGCATATGGAAGTTTTTAAAATGTTTAATGTTTTATTATATTTTTATTTGATTGATTGATTGTGATTATTTATTGAATTTATATACCGCCCTATACAGGGGGTCTCAGGGCTGTTCACAGAATAAAATCAAGATGTAAAACCACAAAAGACATAATAAAAATAAAAACAACAACCAAAAAGCCCCCCCCTCCAAAAAAAAAAAAACCAAAACATTTTAAAAGGGCATATATATGTTGGAAGTCACCCAGAGTGGCTTTAGCAACCCAGTCAGTTGGGTGGGGTAGAAAAAGTATTGTTATTGTGGAATAAGACATCCCTATTTTCATCAGAGAAACGCTGGAGGGCATGGAACTTTCACAAATGTCAGATTTTTTGCAGCAGAAGACGAAACGATTCTGTGAGTACATTATTTCAGAAGACGCATGGAAGTGCTAAAATAGAAATATAAAATAGAAATATAAAAATAATAATAATATATATTTAAAAATCCAGCAACTATAATAGGTAAGTGTGAAAAGGCCCTGATTTGGGCTCTCACTCAGCCCAGGGTTTTTTCTCCTGTTGCTCAAAGCATGTGGGAATTTGACTCTGCCAGGAGAACAACCGGGCCAAACGAAATACGTCGTTAGTAACATGAAGCTAATTTATATGCATGCTCTTTACCCTTTAGGGAGCCATCATGGGTGCGGAAGGAGATTAACAACCATGTTTTGGGTTAGGACCACCAAATTCAAGAAGAGGAGCTTAACTCTTTCCATCCCCAACTTGAGACCCCCTGAAAATTGCCCCCAGAGTTAGCCCCCAGAGGAAAGAACCTGGCAGGAGGGCAGAACGGGCAAGGAAATCAATTAAAATTATTCATATTCCACCCACCCTCTTCTCCTTTGAAAGCTGATAAATAAAAAACACTTTTTTTCTGCTTTGGGTTTGTCCCCCATTCCCGCCCCCCGGTTTGCCACACACATTAATAACCGCGATGAAGGAAAAGAGCGCTGTATCGCTGCGAAGGAATTCTGGATGTCTGGGGGCACTGCTGGGCAAATTCCTCTGGAAAAGCAAGCATCTCTTTTATGCATAGATCAAGTGAGCTTGGCAGAGCCAATGTCATTGATGCTAACAGTGTGTGACAGGAAACCAGGCCATGTGACTCCTGTGTTTTGTAAGCCTAGCCCTTGTGTAAGATTACGGTACATTCTTTTCCAGCGACTCTCTCAGAAATTTGAACTTTTAATTAAAAGGCAACATTGAAGCATGTCCAACTCTGGCAGCCTTAAAAGCTGCTCTTTCCATCTCTGATTAAAATGCAAGCCATCTTGAGGCGGCAAGTGATGGGAGGCTTGTATAATTAGCTTCATTGTCCATTATATAGACAAAACGTACGTGTGCTTGGAAGAACGGGGAGAAAAGGCACCAGGAACTGAGCTGCAATGAAGGGGAAGGTGGAAACCTCACGAGAAGGGTGGTCTCTGTGCGTTTTGAGCTTCTTGTGAGCTTGTATTTGCAAGGATAGAAACTCCTAACATCCGGCACTGATCCTTCCATTCCAGAACTGGACGAACGGTGTGGCACTCAGTGACACTGAGACAGGAATACAGGAATAGATGCATCTATATGATTCAAAACATCTTCCGAGTAAGAAAGCACAGCTTGTGCTTTCATTGATGAGTGCCATCATGCAGCAAACTGCTGCGTTTCAAGGAGAAATCTGCATGTCATTCTTATCTGCTGCTGATCAGAAGGTCGGCGGTTCGAATCCCCGCGACGGGGTGAGCTCCCATTGCTCGGTCCCAGCTCCTGCCAACCTAGCAGTTCGAAAGCATGTCAAAGTGCAAGTAGATAAATAAGTACCACTCCAGCAAGAAGGTAAACGGCATTTCCTTGCGCTGCTCTGGTTCGCCAGAAGCGGCTTAGTTATGCTGGCCGCATGACCTGGAAGCTATCTGCGGACAAACGGTGGCTCCCTTGGCCTATAGAGCAAGATGAGCGCTGCAACCCCAGAGTTGTCCACAACTGGACTTAATGGTCAGGGGTCCCTTTATCTTTACCTTTACATGTCATAATATGATATCAATAACCAGGAGCAAAATTCAATTTCACATAACCCTACAGCAGGGCTAACTTATCACAACTATCAGAGTAATTAATTCCCCCTTTTTTATAGGAATGATACTATTTCAAATGTATTGCACAAATGGGGAGCCAGTCAGACAAATTTATGCTCTATTTTACCTCTCTAACTTAATTCTGCTCCACCCATGTCCGGTCGATCAATCCTATCTTTACCACCTTTTTAGTCCTAACAACAAAGCTGCTGGTTGACTTTTGTAACGCTTTCTCTACACTCAATCTTATTTGTGCAACAAGCTGAATGTTAAACACATTGTATATTAATATAGCATGGACTCTTCTTTATTCTAAGCTTCAGATTGTTCTGTTACTATTTCATTCTCCCCCATGCAAGTGTAACTGCTCTGTAGGGCATGACTCTCAGGTAAAAGATAAAGGTAAAGGACCCCTGGATGGTTAAGTCCAGTCAAAGGCAACCATGAGATGCGGTGCTCATATCACTTTCAGGCTGAGGGAGCCAGTGTTTGTCCACAGATAGCTTTCTGGGTCATGTGGCCAGCAGGACTAAACTGCTTCTGGTGCAGCGGGACACAGTGACAAGTGCCAGAGCGCATGGAAATGCTGTTTACCTTCCCGCTGCAGCGGTACCTATTTATCTACTTGCACTTTGATGTGTTTTTGAACTGCTAGGTTGGCAGAAATTCGGACAGAGCAACGGAGCTCACCCCGTCGCATGGATTTGAACCGCCGGCTTTCTGATCAGCAAGCCCAAGAGCAGGGGTCGGCAAGGTTTACCTCGCCTGAGCCAGTTCACTCCAGCGGATTCCTCCATGGGCTGGATCGTGCATACGCATGAGTGCGTGCACCCGCAATTTCCAGTGTCTGCATCTGTGCAGATGCAATTTCTGGCATCTGCGTCTGTGCAGACGTGATTTCCGGCACTGCGGAAGCAAGTCCCTGCTCCACACTGCACCAGTTTAGCACAGTGCGTGGGGACTCGCCGAGCAGGCGGCTCGGCTTGGGGGGGGTACTTGTGGGCTGGTTAAACGACCCCCGAGGGCCGCTTATGGTCCATGGGCCTTAGGTTGCCTACCCCTGCTGGGATAGAGCAACGGGAGCTCACTTTGTTGTGGGGATTCAAACCGCAACCTTCCGATCGGCAAGCCCAAGAGGCTCAGTACTATAGACCACAGCACCACCAACGTCCCTCTTAAGTAAGGACACAGAAATATACATACAGTGGTACCTCAGGTTACATATGCTTCAGGTTACATACGCTTCAGGTTACAGACGCTTCAAGTTACAGACTCCGCTAACCCAGAAATAGTACCTCGGGTTAAGAACTTTGCTTCAGGATGAGAACAGAAATTGTGCTCCGGCGGCACGGCAGCAGCAGGAGGCCCCATTAGCTAAAGTGGAGCTTCAGGTTAAGAACAGTTTCAGGATAAGTACGGACCTCCGGAACGAATTAAGTACTTAACCCGAGGTACCACTGTATTAGTATAAGATTCTGCTGGACCAATACGGAACTGAAATTGATGGCCTAAGATTCATGAGCAAAGGCCAGAGCTCTGTAATAACTCATCCGGCAAGTATCCTGGCTTGTAAAAAGTCAAGCCAACTTTTAGACCCACTATACTTGGCAAGGTGTGTGCTGTACTTTCTAAAAAACTGAAATTGAAAACGCTGACATATAGAGGCCTGCCTATACTTCTCAGAGTGGGTCTAGTGCGTGTAAGACATCTGCCTTGATGGTCACAGCGGGATGTCAGGGAACGTTCTGAAAGTGAGCTAATGCTAAGCGAATTGCGTGCAAGGAACAGGGCGGGCGTCAGTTCCGTGGAGAACTTCTAACAAGCCATTCAGCTGCAGGGCAGCTCTGATAGTAATGCAATCTGAACATTGATAAGGGGCCTTCAGCTGTGTCATTAAAGACCAAAACACGCCACCCAACTGGGGTAGTTAAGATAGACCCACAGACCTCGCGTTCCCAGCAGGAGGGTGAAGAACACGATAATGTCAGCATGACTAACACAAGACTTACAAAGCACTGGTATCCCGAAGGGTTGAATCACAGCTGTAGCCTGGTTCACGCAAAACACTGCCAAAGACCAAGCTGTGCTTCTTTGTGCCTTTTCAGAATGTGCTTCTCTCCTGAAGAGGGCCAGAGCTCAGGGACAGAACAGTTGCTGCAAACCCTCCAAGTGCCTCTGTTTTCCAGGGACAGTCCTGGATTTTCAGAAATGTTGGAGGGTACGGTAGGATGTCTCTATTTCCATTGGAGAAATGTTGGAAAGTATGGAATAGGATGTCCATGGGACTTTTTTTTAGCCAGAACTCACTGGAACTCAGTTCTGGCACCTCTCAGGTGGGCGCCATTGCCATTCTAAGGGAATGAGGTATTTGTGGTGAGTTCTGGCACCTCAAGAAAAATAGCATGGGATATCCCTATTTTTATGAGAGAAATGTTGGCGGGTATGGACAGGACATCCCTATTTGCATCAGTGAAATGTTGGAGGACATGCTGCTGAAGGTCCCAAGTTCAGTCCTTGGGGTTGAGGGTGCCTCCTATCTGAAACTCTGGAAAGCAGCTGCCAATCAGTGTAGACAATGCTGAGAGAGATGGTCCAATGGCCTGTCTCCGTATTAAGGCGACTTCCTTTAAAACGAGGGTGGGGAAGAAGAAGAAGAAGAAGAGTTTGGATTTGATATCCCGCTTTATCACTACCCAAAGGAGTCTCAAAGCGGCTAACATTCTCCTTTCCCTTCCTCCCCCACAACAAACACTCTGTGAGGTGAGTGGGGCTGAGAGACTTCAGAGAAGTGTGACTGGCCCAAGGTCACCCAGCAGCTGCATGTGGAGGAGCGGAGACACGAACCCAGTTCCCCAGATTACGAGTCTACCGCTCTTAACCACTACACCACACTGGCTCTCTATCCACCTGTATCCACCTGGGAATGTCTCCTATCTGAATGTAGACATTCTGAGATAGATGGACCATTGGCCAGTCTCAGTATAAGGCATCTCTCTGTAAAATAGGGATGAGGAATTGGTTCCAGCCAACAAGCCGTATCCTTATCTCCCTCATGTCCACCTGTCAATCACCAATCTCAAGGATTTCTGATGACTATATGGTGCCAAGGGAAGGGCCAAATGGGGAGGCTGGAGGGCCTAAAATATTGATGATGATGATGATAATTATTATAATTATTATAACTTATTACTGTATTGGCCTGAATATAAGCCTCACTTTCCTCCCCAAATTCTGACTGTGAAAAGTTAAAGTGTGGCTTAAATTCGTGATCTTACAAAAATTGGCTTTTATGATATCGCTGCTAAAACAGACATATGGTAAAACGGAACGGGTGTGAGTGCCTGCAGAATTTTAAGGGAGCCGCTTATATTCAGCTATTGTCTTTTTTTTCCCTCTCCCCCCCCCCCATGAATTTTAAAGTTGTGGCTTATATTTGGGTGTGCCTTATATTCAGGCCAATACAGTATTTACCGGTATACTCTGCCCATCTGGCTGGGTTTCCCCAGCCACTATGGGTGGCTCCCAACAGAATATTTTAAACACGATAAAACATCAAACATTAAAAACTTCCCTATATAGGGTTGCCTTCCTATGTCTTCTAAAAGTCAGATAGTTATTTCCTTGACATTTGGTGGGAGGGCATTCCACAGGGCAGGCACAGCTACCAAGAAGGCCTTCTGCCTGGTTCCCTGTAACCTCACTTCTTGCACTGAGGGAACAGCCAGAAGACCCTCAGAGCTCCATTAGGTCCATTGGCTGGAGATGCTTCTCCATTGCTGTAAAAATTATCCTTGAATCATTGGACTTTGGTGTTGTTTCCTGACTTCTTAGGACTGACCCAGGGGTCACAGCGACTGCCACACAAGGCACTGTGCAGTTCAGGGGGCCATGAGTAGAATGAACCAATTTCCTATCATCACGTTGGCTTACATGGTGGCAAGGGGTACTGTCTGAATATGGAAACGGGCAGTTCACATTATATATTCAAGCGGCTGTCAACGTTTCTAAAGCAGTTCAGCTGGATTGAGTGGGAGCAACGCTGAACATAAGATGACAAGCCTTCATCTTGTCACTAAACCTTATCAGAAGCTCAGGTTTGTTTGCCACCCTCAAAATATGCTAGTTTCTGCAAATTGTTCCGTGCTGATGAAGTCACCTTGGGAAGGTCTGGCAACTGAGCCAGAGGGTCATGGCAAATCTGCATATGTGTAATGAACTTAAATTTGCATAACAAGCATGAGCAAGCAGAAAGGTTGGGGGATCTTTTACAGCATTAAAATATGAACACTTCTGCAAGTGTGCAGTTTTAGGCTGGAAGGAAGGCATTCTCACTCCCAGAGTGTTTTTTAAAAGTGGGAACATCTGAGGATTTCTAGGTACCAATATAACAAAGGAACAGAAAAGACTTTTTATGTATGCGACAACAGCCGCACGGATGCTACTAGCCCAGAGACAAAAAGAAGATAAAGTCCCTACCAGAGAGGAATAGCAAATTAAGCTGTTGGATTATGTCGAAATGGCAAAACTGACTGGAAGACTCAGGAACCAAGAAGACCTAAACTTATGAATGGGGGAAATTTATAATTCATTTAGGAGAGCACTGAAAACAGATGAAAACACTAGCAGGATTTTTATAACACTTGTAATGTAATGAATATTATGGACAAGATGGAAAGATACAAAATATGGATTATGAAATAATATGCAGTTGAGCAAACGTACAATAGGACCCATGGAGGCGGAGGTGGGAAGTCCAGAGATTTGGAGATATCTCTAAACATGGATATGTAATTTGGATTGTTATAAATTAATATTTGCAAAAACAAATAATAATAATAATAAAATAAAAAGTGGGAGCATCTGCACAAGAAGTAATGGAAAGCGAGAAGACCAGGCCTTTAGAATTTGCTTCCTGTTTGCTCATATGAAAAGTGTATTTTTGCAATTATTGTGAATTATGCACAGCTGTTCAAAAACAATATAAGGCTACCATCTATTCTCTTTGTTGTACTTATGGCCAATAGTCACCCCCACAAAAACAACACCCAATTGACTAGCATTAGGTGGCCAACATTAGCCATGACTAGTGTAATGGACTCACCAGGGTGGGATGTCTTTGGAGGGCTTTGTGTCATTGTGTGTGGTGGAAAAACTTAAACATGTCGCAGAGTTCCCAAAAATAGACCAGAAGCAATTGTATTTCATCCAGCAGAGCTTTACTGCTACTGAAGGCAAATGAGCATAATGGTCACAAATCCAATACATTCAGGATTGGCACTGTCCATAAGAAATCCAGCTTAAACTTACAATACTTATAATAAGACTAAACTTAACCTTAGAACAGAACACAACACCACACCAGAACAAAGAGATAGAAAGGGAAAGTGAGAAACCCAGGCTCCTCCTGGCCTGACTATAATAGTCAGCATAATGTGAGAGCCAGTGTGGTGTAGTGGTTAGGAGCGGTGGACTCGTAATCTGGGTTAGCGGAGTCTGTAACCTGAAGCGTATGTAACCTCAAGCATATGTAACCCGAGGTACCACTGTATTCTGTTGGGAGCCACCCAGAGAGGCTGGGGAAACCCAGCCAGATGGGTGGGATATAAACAATAAATTATTACTATTACTATTATTATTATTTTGCCCACACTTACCGTTTGGTCTGGTAAGGCAACAGTGGTGGTATTTTCCTATGGTTCCACTGAAACAGAGGCCTAGGGAGCCATAAGTAGGTGAATATGTTTTAAGATGGGTCCCCATGAAATGGCTGCTACAGGTCATTCTGTAATTCACAGAAGGGATAAAATGAGAGCAACTAGTGGATTAAAATGTCTGATGATCTGAAGTCCCATGATCTGATCCAATCCTGAACAACAACTGCTGGCCTTAGTTTTAATTGCACAACTCGAAAGAAAGTGGGCTTTTTCTCACAAACATCTTATCAATAAACTGTGAAATGTACATTCTCAAAAAGATCTGGAAGCAGTTTATCATCCCCACACTGCCCATATTTGCATTTCTAAAGGCATCCCACAGTTTTGAAAATTATTTGTATGATGTGCCTTAGGCCTTTCTGTCAAGCCTTTGTTTAGAGCCGAAATTTCACTGACGCTCTTCCAACATTGGGATAGAAAGTGTCACAAAATACCTGAGTGTTTCTGGTGCCTGTGTAGTCTAAGATTTGTGTGATCATTTACTTTATTGTTCTTTATATTCTTAGCCAAGGGAGAAATTTATTCTGAATCTGATATGGGGCATGTCCAATACTAATGATCAAGCTCAAATTGTATTGTTATTGTCTAACCAAGATAAATTTGTTATAGATAGGGTAACCACCAGATTTGTGGTGATTGTTTAAAAGTTAAGGAAAATGTTTGCTGAGGATAATTTGGTGAACTGTAAAAATGTTATATGATACACGAGTTATTGATTATAGCCCCCGTGTATAAATCTAAGGAAAATCATATTGATTTTAATTCTGCAACTTCCAGAGAAGCTATATATTGTTGGCTGGGTTTGGAGGGTTTTTTCACACTGCTGATAACATGTTTCTTTCTTGTTTTATTTATAGTTTAAGATTGTTGCAATGGCCATAATGGTTGAAACAATAAATACTTATGCAGGGAGGAAGTCAATCTCAAAATCCCCAACCTGCAGTTTGGAGTGGTACTTTCCAGTGGAAACATGTGATCTGCTTTCTGTGATGGGTGTGCCTGAACAGCAAAAGGGGATGGCTTTTCTCCAGAAAAAGGAGATGTTAACACTTGGAGAATGCAGGCCGGAGAGAAAGATTCCATCAATTACAGAACCGATTTAAACATCTTTTGATTGCAATTGACTGATAGCTTAGTGGGGTCGATTTGTTCCATCTGTCTCAAACTGAATGCCTTCTGATCTCCTTTTTTTCTTTTTTTCTTTTTTCAGGAGCGGCATCAGCTGCTAATATCTTTAGTTGCAGACTGTTGGAAGAATTTATAAGCGATTATCTACTGGTGTTATTTAGGAGTCTTTTAATTGTCCTAACTGTTAATTTTCCCCTGGCTGGGAAATTAACATATGTATTAGTGACTATCTGGTCTTAATGAGTTTCCCAGCGACATATCAAAGAAGAAGAGACAGTCCTTGCAGAGAGAGAGAGAGAGAGAGAGAGAAAGAAGGAAGGAAAGATAGGAGAAAGCACCTGGGGATCAAAGCTATCACTCTGATGGGAATTTGAAGCACTGACTTAATTGACCATGAGAAACATTTTCCCTTTCCACTAATCTGAATTTCCCTGAGCTGCCAAAATTGCAGATGAAAGTGGAAAGCATCCTTGACCTCTTCTGACAAGCAAAATGTTCTCCCCCCCCCCTTTTCATGTGTAGAAAAGAGGATATTTTTGGAGTGATTTACAAGGTCTGGGAGCTGCAAAGAAAAGGTGTCAGAAAAGTGCATTCTGAACGGACTCCTTCATCCTCAACTGCGCCTTGACCCATAAAGAGATGTTAAAGAACATTTTAGTGCTTGTCAGTTTACATACTGTCCCGATTCAGCTAGGTCTCCTGATGTGAATTTAAGCGTGGGGCAGGGGTGGAGGCACAGGGAAAGCCTCTTGCTCGATGGCAGTGGCATGAGAAAGGACTGCTGCCCATTTCAAAGGTGGAAATATATGTTCATTGTGGTCACTAGTCAGTAAACACAGGGGAGGATGGACCTGTCTATACAGTCATGTTTCACATGCTGAGGACAACATGAATAAGCATTCGCAGAGGATTTTCCTTGGATTTAGGAAAGCTTGAAGGCTGGATTTACCCTTCGCAGAACTGGCACTCTTGCACGTGCCGCAAAACGTTTGCTCCGCACTTGCAAGGAGGAATCAATCCTTTTGTATGACAGCGCCAACTCTCTCGAACTTCTTGCCTCTCGATATTCAGCAGGTGCCATCATTGTAGGCCTGCCTGTAATTTTGGTGGTGTGCATTTGTTTGCACACCATGCTCTAGTTATCTTGGACTTGGACTACTGCAATGCGCTCTATGTGGGGCTACCTTTGAAGGGGACCTGGAAACTACAACTAATCCAGAATGTGGCAGCTAGACTGGTGACTGGGAGTGGCCGCCGAGACGATATAACACCAGTCTTGAAACACCTACACTGGCTCCCAATACATTTCCGAGCACAATTCAAAGTGTTGGTGCTGACCTTTAAAGCCCTAAATGACCTCGGTCCAGTATACCTGAAGGAGCGTCTCCACCTCCATGAGGTCCAGCGCCAAGGGCCTTCTGGCGGTTCCCTCGCTGCGAGAAGCCAAGTTACAGGGAACCAGGCAGAGGGCCTTCTCGGTAGTGGCACCCGCCCTGTGGAACACCCTCCCACCAGATGTCAAAGAGAAAAATAACTACCAAACTTTTAGAAGACATCTGAAGGCAGCCCTGTTTAGGGAAGCTTTTAATGTTTAATAGGTTATTGTATTTTAGTGTTCTGTTGGAAGCCACCCAGAGTGGCTTGGGAAACCCAGCCAGATGGGCAGAGTATAAATATTATATTATTATTATTATTATTATTATTATTATTATTATTATTATTATTACAGCTGATTGTTATCTCTGTTCTGATACATTTTATTCCTCCTCGTTTTCAAGGTTTGATTTTGTTTCCTCGTGTATAGTTTTATACTGTTTTATGCAAACCGCTTAGAGTTTTTCTGTCGGATATTTCGCAGGTAATTTTTTTAAAAATAAATAATAAATGGACTGTGAAATCTGTGGTGTGTCAGGTCAGCAGCTCACTGGGTCCAGGTTTGGGGGGCTCGGGAGATTTGCAGCTACTTATGTTGATTTCAAGCCTTCTCCCGCAATTAAAGAGTGTCGTAAATACCCGTTCAAATGTAAAAATATTTAACCGATTAACTGACTGAATTAATAGAGGAAAAGCTTTTGCTCAACCAAAAATTACAAGTAAACGGGGGGGGGGGGGCGTGACAGTGAAGAGGGCTAGTGCTGTGCTCCTGTACTCCAAGCCACAATTTAAAATATCCCCTCCCCAGTGTCTCCGATGTGCAGAAGATCACTGAAGATCCCAATATGCAAAATATATTGGCTGGATTTGGGAGTTCAGAGGTTGGGGGTTCAATCAGCCTGGCAACAGGGAAAGATGGGCTGTTCACAGAGCAGACCATGAATTTCCCACCTGTGAATTAGGGTCAGGATTTTTGTGAAGATGCCATTTAATAGCAATGCTAATAACTTTATTATTTCTGTTTGTGTTCTTTTATTTGTGTTATAAAATGAATAAAAAAATGAATGAAAATGAATAAAAAATTGAATAAAAAAATTATGGGGGCGAAAAGAACACTGTAAATGACTAAAAACTTTAGCATGACTTGAGTAACGCTTGTAATGTATTAAAAACTGAGGTCCTCCCTGGTAAAATCACTTCAGTCTCAGTCAGCTTTTCAATTAATAAAGAAGAGTGTATTTTATTTCTGACACAAACAAAACTTTTACAGCATTCCAAACGTTGTTGCTCTTTACTTTCTTAGTCTCATTTTCCTCTCTCTCTGTCTCTTCTACCTCCCCACACTCAAGGACCAACTGCCCTAACTGTCTCTCAATTACCAACTGCCTTTCCCAACCAGCCAACCCACGAAATCCAACCAACTACCCACCCACAACTCCCAAGGAACTCCTCCCAGAACTAGTTTTATAGACCCACTGACTCCACCCCCCCGGGTCCTGTCTGTGCAACCTATTTAACTATTTCCCCTCCAGCACTCTCTCATGTATGTTAACGTCACAGGTACATTCCCTACGAAAGTTCAGTGAAGTGAAGTGGAAGATACAGCCCTACTTTCTGAAAGCAAACAATGAGTTTCCCCAGCCCGGCCCTCCCTGTAGGACGCTTTCTGATCTACTTCTCCTCTAACTTAAATGCTGCCTTTTGTTTTCAAAATCTGACTGGGAAGTAAAGCCATTGACTTCATCATCATAAACCATGGAAGAAAGAACTTCTCCCAGTCCTTCCTGATGTATTACAAGTTCATTGTGGCAGGTCAGGGAACAACCAAACAACGCTAGAACAATCTGTTTTTGTTTTTGTGTTTTTAAAGGACAAAAATCAAACCCATTTTGATAAGCCCCGATCATTCAAAGGTAGCTATTGTCCTTTTCTTTTTGATGGTAATAATCCAAAGGCATGAAACAGATGTCTAGTAGGATCATGCAATCAGACACAAAAGATAAAGGACTCTCTGGACAGTTAAGTCCAGTCAAAGGCGACTATGGGCTTGCAGCGCTCATCTCGCTTTCAGGCCAAGGGAACCGGCGTTTGTCCATAGACAGCTTTCCGGGTCATGTGGCCCGCATGACTAAACCACTTCTGGCACAACGGGACACCATGACAGAAGTCAGAGTGCATGGAAACGCCATTTACTTTCCCGCTGCAGTGGTACCTATTTATCTACTTGCGCTGATGTGCTTTTGAACTGCTAGGTTGGCAGGAGCCAACAGAAGGGAAGGGATGGAGATCTGCCTGTGGCTGTGTTTTTCAGCCCCAACGAAATGTGCAGAGAACTGGAATTAAGACTGTGGAAGTCTCTTGAGAAATATCACAGGACTGGGCCACGGTAAATAGCCATTTCTATGTAATAGAAGAGCGAATTTGTTGCAGCGATCTCTTACCAACATACTGGGTGGCATTCAGATGACAGATATGGAAGATGTAATTACCTAGAGTATACATGCCTGCCATCATTCAATCTTTGATACGAACCTTTAAACGAGATCATCGCGAGGTCAAGAGATTTTTAAGCCAGAAATGGGAATATTTACTTACATTAGAAATGGAAACTTAAAATAAAAAAAGCTCAGGAACAAACATTCTTATGAGCCCATTCAAAGGTATTTGGACTCAGTTCATAAATGACAAGTCATCAGGGACCTCCTCGCCATTAAATGGCCTGGATTGTGATAAAAGCCAAAAAATGTTAATTGCAGACGCTAAATGAAAAATAAAACCTTAACGATAAATGAATGAAATGTCTTCCTTTACTTGATAATCTTAATTGGAGCTTTCTGTTAAAACATGTTGGCCCTCAATATTCTGCGATGAAACTGAATTGCCAATGGACTCCATTTGGTCATGTGCATACTCTGAAACATATTTTAATGATTGGGTCCAGTGAAGGTTTTTGGTTACCCTTGTATGATCTGAAACAGGACAAAAAAAAAAAAACTATTTGGAAAGCCAAATCAAAAAGCCACATCATGGAACAGTTGCGAAGCAAAGTCCTTTCACATGTCTCTCAACATGCAAAGGCCCTTGTGGGGAGCCAGTGTGGTGTAGTGGTTAAGAGCGGTAGTCTCGTAATCTGGTGAACCGGGTTCGCATCTCCGCTCCTCCACATGCAGCTGCTGGGTGACCTTGGGCCAGTCACACTTCTCTGAAGTCTCTCAGCCCCACTCACCTCACAAAGTGTTTGTTGTGGGGGAGGAAGGGAAAGGAGAATGTTAGCCACTTTGAGACTCCTTAGGGTAGTGATAAAGTGGGATATCAAATCCAAACTCTTGTTGTTGTTGCAAGACCTTCTCCATATACCCCATGTGGAGGTCGCATGCCTCTGAATACAAACCAGGCCTACTGATGAGGCAGGTGAGTCATGCATCTTGAGCGGCAGAAGCTCAAGAGACAGCACCCACCTCACCTCCGTTGCCCACCTGCCTACGCGGGTGGTGCTGTGGTCTAAACCACCAAGTCTCTTGGGCTTGCTGATCAGAAGGTCAGCGGTTCGAATCCCCACGATGGGGTGAGCTCCTGTGGCTCTGTCCCAGCTCATGTCAACCTAGCAGTTTGAACCTAGTTCGAAAGCATGCCAGTGCAAGTACCGTATTTTTTGCTCTATAAGACTCACTTTTTCCCTCCTAAAAAGTAAGGGGAAATGTGTGTGCGTCTTAAGGAGTGAATGCAGGCTGCACAGCTATCATAGGAGCCAGAACAGCAAGAGGGATTGCTGATTTCACTGCGCAGTGATCCCTCTTGCTGTTCTGGCTTCCTAGATTCAGAACATTTTTTTTCTTGTTTTCCTCCTCCAAAAATTAGGTACGTCTTGTGGTCTGGTGCGTCTTATAGAGCGAAAAATACGGTATTTACTGCTGTGACGGGAAAGCAAACGGCATTTCCATGCGCTCTGGCTTCCGTCACGGTGTTCCATTGCACCAGAAGCTGTTTAGCCACATGACCTGGAAAGCTGTCTGTGGGCAAACGCCAGCTCCCTCAGCCTGAAAAGCGAGATGAGCGCTGCAACCCATAATGTTTGGAAAAGAAAAGAAAAACCCAGAAGCTTTCCTTTTGGGAATTATAGGGACAGAATGACCCAGACTGTATAGAAATGTATTCATGTATGCGACTACAGGGGCAAGAATGTTACTTGCCCAAAAATGGAACAAAGAAGTCCCGGCAAAAGAAGAACGGATGCAAAAACTTACAGACTATGCAGAAATGGCAAAACTTACCAGAAAAATAATAAATCAAGATAACAACTTTTTATAAAAGAATGGAAATGGATTGTTGAATATTTATAAATAAACAGATAAGAACATTGGCAGGATTGTTGTAATAACCTGCAGTTTCCTAAGAGGATATATTTAAAGTAGATGAATACATGAGCAAGTCAAGTTAATTTGGAATATGCAGAAAATATTACAAATAAATTTAAGGAACGGCAGAAAGAGGGGGGATGAAGTCGAGTTTTGAAATGTTAAAGTGAATGTAAAATTATTGAAATGTATAAAATTGAAAATAATAAATAAACAAATAAATAAATAAATCTGCTGCCAATCAGTGTTGGAAATAGTGAGCTAGATAGACCAATAATTTGACTCATTAAAAGGCAGCATCATATATTCCTATCCTGCTTTATGGCCTTTTTTTTGTGAATGCATGAATAATATCCATAATAATATTTGTAATAGCAATAATATATTCCTATCATGGAGAAATGCCACTGCCAGTAGCATAGCATGGAGAGGGCCCAGGGGCAGCTGCTCCGGGCGCAAAATTGTTAGGACTTCCATTGTTGGGCCCTGTTGAAAACAGTTTCTCCATGCGAACCAGGAAGTGACCTCTCCAGGCAATAGAACGACTCTTCTTTTCTTATCTCTGTGGCTGTGAATTCCTGGGTGACAAGGATGCTGTAAGGCAGTTGAATGTGCAAGCATACTCAATCCATTTCCCTCCCTCCCACCCCTCTGTGCGGCCCCGGGCACTGGCAATCCATGCTACGCCACTGGCCGAAGCCTAGCATCTTCAGTAGAGTCTGAAACCTTGCAGAGCTGCCAGCAGTCTGTCTTGTCGATATGGAGCTAGACACAGAGCCCATTCGTAAGCACATTAGACGCCAGAGACTTCCAAATGGTTGTGACTTCTGGGCACGTGCTATCTGTGCATCAGCAAACACATGGTTTTTAGGGCTGGGCTCATCGGTGTGCATGTGTCAGGTGTACGTGCAGGAGCCAGGCCCTGTGACCAATAGGACTTTGCAGGACTGGGGACTTCCTAAGTTTGTTCTGAAGAGGCAAGGCACGGCCACACAGGCGAGGCCGCTTGGTAACTCACAGCACCTGGTGGCAAGAGCTGGGAAGGGATATAAGGTCAGTGTTAAGTTGTGTTCAGTACATAACAGTCAGCATTTCCCTCTGGCTCTTTGCCACAGCAACATGTTCCCTGCCTTGCTGCGTTTGACTCTTTGCTTCTTGATCCTCAGACCCTTGACTTAGTGACTCCTTGTTTCTTGATCCTCAAACCCTAGACTTTGTGACTCCTTGCTTCCTGACCCTTGGCTTCTTGACTCCTGGCTTCTGGACTCCCATTCCTGCTCCCACCCAGTGGCATAGCGTGGGTTGTCAGCACCCGGGGCAAGGCAAGTAATTTGCCCCCCCCCCCCGCTGCACTGTCCCTCCCCCAGATAGTCCCTCGCTCTCTCTCCACACCGCACCGCACGCCTGGCACCCTCCCCTCCACAGTGGGTGGCGACCCGGCGGCTCGGATCGGATTCGCACAGTCAGCACTGCAGTGAGAGAGAGTGAGTGAGCCAGGTAGGGGCAGAGAGCTGTGAGTGCGAGCGCGCCCCCCCCAGATGTTGCGCCTGGTGCGGCTGGCCCCCCTGCACCCCCCACGCTACACCACTGCTTCCACCTTGCCATCTTGCCCCCGGTCCCGACATCCGCAGCCAGGACTTCGATCGCCCGCAAATCGGGCCGTGACAGCATGCGGCAAATGCACTCGCCCGCACGATAAAGCCCAAATGTGCCGGAGCATCTCACTTTCACATCCCCAAATGCTCACATCTTGTGCCAATTTCTGGTTACCTGGGCTGCTTATAATCCAGGTCACGGCATAATAAGCACTGTCGATTTCAAGGATGTTTCTCTTCTTTGGCTTCGGTTCTAATCCCTCACTATTGACAAAACGAACACAGAACGTACAGTACGTCTTTTTACACGATGCACTTTTGTTTCCTATCAGCACCCGTTCCCTTCTCTCCCCCAACCCCCGGTTCTGTTTGTGCTTTCGTTTCTGTGTATTTGCCTCCCTTGCCAGATGGCCTTGCAGCGTCACGTGGCTCGTGAGTCAGATTTACAGGTGCGGGTTATAGATACATCCAGTATCCAGGTAGCGGCCAGTTCTAGCCCATTAAAGCCCGGCGTGTGATTAGAGAGTTTAATTAACGGCTAGTGAGTCATGAACTTAACATGCCATCTAGTTATAACCAGTTTGCTGCAAGTAGCATCTGGGATGCCTTATATATTATGCTAATACGTTTTTATTCTGCAGAGGGACCAAGTTTGAAACTTAAGCAGCTATTAAAAATAGCTTCCTCCCCCCAAAAACACACACACACACACACACCAACCCCTAATAGTAACTTAACAGCCATCATATCTGAAACATTGCACAGTTAATGTTTAGTGAAAGACCATTGTAAAAGAGTATCTGCATTTAGGGGTTCTGCGTTTTGCATTAACATCAGGACCATTTTATTTGGAGTGGATTTGAGCCAGCATGAATGGCAGCGAGAATATTAGACACTTGGGATGCATAGAGGGATATTTTAATTAAATCTAAAAAGAACCAGTGGGATGATTAAAGCATATTAACATGATAGTTTGTTATTTCCGAGAAGAAATGTTTCTTTTCGATTAATTTATTTTTAATGTAGGAAGTTGCTCTCGACATATTACTAGGTGCAATCGGATGAATAGAGGTCACGTTACAGGCAATTGCTGAAGGGTTTTTGTTTTTAAAAAAATTCAATTCGGATGTAGGGGTTATTTCAAAGGAATTTGAAGCAGGAGGAATGGAGGGGCTTAGACTAGAGTTGCCAGCCGCCTTGCAAATTGGACACTACATATGGTTGCAATCCTATGATGAACCAATGTAGTGGTTAAAATGTTGGACTAAAATCAGGGAGATCATGGTCTGAATCCCAACTAAGCCATGATGCTCGGTGGGTGACCTTGGACCAGTCACTGCCTTTCAGCCTTTCAGGGTTGTTGTGGAGATTAAATGAATACAGGGAGAACCACATATGCCACTTCGAGATCCTGGGAGAAAAGCCGTATAAATGCAATAAATAAATTCAAACTAAGATAAAATGATGATGAAGAGCAAAAAAGGCAAATGGTAACTGCCCTACACATTTTGAGTGCAGTCATCGGGGACAAAATATACTTAATTTTACAATATTGTAACTGGAGAAGTGTTCTGTACTGATTCTTCCAAGGACTTTATTTCGCGGAAGGATTATATAGATTTATTTCTGACGAAGAACTGTGCAATATTTATCAGTGAGGGGGGTAGGGTGGGGAATTATGGGTGCCATTTCAGATAATGTCTTCAGCTTTCATCACCGTGCAAATCGAAGGTTAATTCTGGGACTTTTGTCCAAATCGGCCCTCTCACCTTTCCAGTTTGACGTCACCATCCATGAATAACGCATGGCTAAGTGAAACAGTTTGTGATCAACAAATAAGCTGACGTACATTTGCTGAGGATGTTTCCTGATCAACATCAAACAGTGAGCCATCCATTTTATTAAAAGAAAAAAAAGGGGGGGGGAGAGACAGCACAGACTAATCACTGGCTTTTCACATGGCAAGTACATCCCAGGCAACTTATTTGTTCAGCTATCAACACCACACAGCACTGACCTAAATGCCAGATTCTGCCCGCTCTTCTGGTCTGTGTTTTGAAGTATTGCAAATTGCTCGACTAAATGTAGATGCTTTCAATATCGGGCATCTAATCTTCACTTTCACATTTTGAGCAGGTCTTTCATAGCACGAGGCATTCCGCTTTTATCACGGAATCCAATTATGGACAGAAACTGGTAATACTTAAGAACAACGGAAGAGTCTGCAGAGTTGAGGCAATGGCTACTTTCATTCGGCATCCTGCCATCTAGCATAAGGTTACCAGATTTTTTTCAGAGAATCCAGGGATCCCCCCCCCTTTTTTTTTTTTGAAAAGAGAAAAAAAGTTGTTTTAAAAAGTTACTTTAAAAAAAAGAAGAAGAAGTAATATCTTCTCTTCTGTGGTCTCCACTGTCACACGGCCTTCCTCTGGGCCCCATCCTGCTCTCTTGGAACGCTAGCCACCGTGGAATAGGCTCAGGTCGGGCCTGGGCTCGGCCATGTGTCCTTGTCCGCCCGGTGGTCTCCTACCTCTCCTCCTCAGTGGCAGCAGCAAGATCAGGGCTCCCCTCTTTTTTCTCCTTCTTCTTTCTCTCTCTTCCTTCTCCTTCTCCTCTCCTCCTTCTCTCTGCATTGGTTCTGGGGTTTTCCTGGCTCCAGAGCAGTCAGCCAGGTGGCTGGGTGCTTTCACTCGTGGCTCGATTTGGGTCATGGGGGGTGTCAGCGGTTCCCCAGTTGATGCACCATGCATCCCCGGTTTCCCCTCGGCAGTGGCGGCGGCGGCGGCAGTCTCAGCAGCCCGAAGCAAGCCTGGTACCGCAGTTGGCTCTTTCTGGCTTCAGGAGCAGCTCGCTGCCGTGGCGCCCGCCATTTTGCCTCCTTGGAAGTTCCCATATGATGTGTCATGTATCGTTGAACCACACAACATTCATTCCCTACTAATAAATCAACAACACTTAAAATATAAATCCGGAGACATTAAATGAAATCTGGGGACATTCCAGGGACGGATTTTGTCCCAGGGACAGATTTGTAAATTCGGGGACTGTCCCCGGGAAACAGGGACATCTGGTTACCATAATATAGCAGCCATGGAGGAACAAGCAAATTCTGTGTCCAGGGCAGCCGTCTACCACCTTCATCTGGTACGGTGGCTGAGCCCCTACCTGCCCTCAGACTGTCTCACCAGAGTAGTGCATGCCCTGGTTATCTCTTGCTTGGACTAGTGCAATGTGCTGTATGTGGGGCTACCTTTGAAGGTGACCCAGAAACTACAACTAATCCAGAATGTGGCATCTAGACTGGTGACTGGGAGTGGCCGCCGGGACCATATAATACCCATCCTGAAAGATCTACATTGACTCCCAGTACGTTTCCAAGCACAGTTCAAAGTGTTGGTGCAGACCTAAGCCCTAAATGGCCTCAACCCAGTATAACCGAAGGAGCATCTCCGCCCCCATTGCTCAGCCCGGACACTGAGGTCCAGCTTCAAAGGCCTTCTGGACGTTCCCTCCCTGCGAGAAGTGAGGTTACAGGGAACCAGGCAGAGGGCCTGGTCAGTAGTGGTACCCACCCTGTGGAACGCCCTCTCATCAGATGTCAAGGAAAGAAACAAATATCTGACTTTTAGAAGACATCTGGAGGAAGCCCTGTTTAGGGAAGTTTTTAATGTTCGATGTTTTATCGTGTTTTTAATATTCTCTGGGAGCTGCCCAGAGTGGCTGGGGAAACCCAGCCAGATGGGCGGGGTATGAATAAATGATGATGATGATGATGATGATGAGACAGGAGAGAGACTGGCTTGGTCCAAACTCCCTGGCTTAACCTATTTTGACTCCTCTATCTTGGAGCAAATTCCTTTCCTTTCCCCTGCAGGATACAAGGCAACAAGCTTATGAAATCTTTAAGTCAATCCGACACCTATTCTCTCTCATTCCCAGCGCTAGAATAATCGTGTCATAAAATTAGGATGGGAAGGAAGCAAGGCGCTCATCTTCCCATCACCACATAAATCAACCTGACAAGTACCGAAGAAAATTGAAAACGACTTATTTTTTTGGCAATAGCCATTACTTTTTGGACTAGAGCCAAGCACATTGGGCAAGTGGGGGGGTTAAAGCTTTAAAAATAACAAAGACAGCAGCAATATCCCTTTATAGTTTTCAAAACTGGATGCCCAGTCTTCTGAATTCTCCAGTAGTCATTGTGCTGCTTCTCTACATTTTTCCATACCAGACTGTTCTTTTCCGCCTTGTGTTTTCCTCAGCCTTCCCCTTCCCTGTTGGCAGCTTGCCATTGCATCCAGTCTTGTTAAAGGACGGATGGAGAGCTCAGATAAATAATGGTCGCTCAACCCTTAAAAGGCTTGTGAGTTACGATGGCGCTTCAAATTAGGTAGAGCTGCCTTAGCCAGCATTGAAACATCGCTGGCTGGCCCCAAATCGCTGCCTGGCTCATAACATGCAAAGGCGTCGGGAAGAGTGCAATGCGCTGTTTGCCAGTCTGCTCAAAGGCCAAGCCTGTATTGCCGTACCAGAGATGCCACAACAGGCCTCGTGTGACATTTAGAGAGCCACTGTGGTTAAAGCGTCGGACTGGGGGTTGGGAGACCAGGATTCAAATCCCCACTCAGTCAAACAGCTCACTAGGTGACTATGGGCCAGTTACTGTCTCTCAGCCTAACCTACCTCACAGGGCTGTTGTGAGAATAAAAAGTGGCAACAGAGAACCATGTTTGCCGCTTCGAACTCCTTGGAAGAAAGGTAGGCTATAAATGCAATAAATCAGGGGTCAGCAAGGTTTACCTCGCCAGGGCCAGTTCACTCCAGCAGAGACCTCTCGGTGGGCTGGATCGCACCTGCGCCTGAGTGCGCCAGCCCGTGATTTCTTGTGTCTGTGCAGACGCAATTTCTGGTGCCACGGAAATCAGTCCCTGCACTGTGCCGGTTTAGTGTAGCGCACAGGGACTCGCCAAGCGGGCAGCTCAGTTCGGAGGTGACTCGGGGGCCTGTTAAATGACCCCTGTGGCCCGCTTGTGGCCCATGGGCCTTAGGTTGCCGACCCCTGCAATAAATAAATATTTGAATAACAAATGTAAGATTTGAGAATCCTCTGGAAAAATCTCTCAAAGGACCTGTTGGTGGCATTTTACCATTGTACTGTTGAGAGTGTATTAACTTATGGTCTCTGTGTGTGGTTTGGGAGCTGCACGGTCAGGGAAAAAACAATGCTGTCCAGGGTTGTAAAGACTGCGGAGAGAATAATTGGGTGCACTCTTCCCACCTTGGATCAAATCTATGCTTCCAGGTGGCGTAAGAAAGCTGCAGAGATAGCGCAGGATAGTGCGCACCCCATAAATGATCTCTTTCAGCTTCTGCCTTCTGGAAGAAGGTACAGGATTATAAAGACTAGGACTAGCCACCTGAGAAACAATTTCTTTCCAAATGCGATTTTGGTTTTCAACAGTGTAAGGTAGTCTCTATGGGAATATATTGTATTCAGTTATGGGGTATCAGAGTTTTTAGGGGCTAACCAGGCTAGAATAGTTGGGATAGCAGGCTTGTTGGTTTTTGAATGTCCGATGTAATTTTTTTCAATTTCGTTTTCAATTTTGTTGCTCTGTATGGGACAATGACATTAAAGATTATCGTATCGTAAGATGTTTTCACCTTTGATTAGCTGCCTATGGGTAGCATACCCTCCAACATTTCTCCGATGAAAATAGGGATGTCCTATATTATTATTATTATTATTATTATTATTATTATTATTATTTCATTTATACCTCACCCATTGGACTAAGTTGCCCCAGCCACATTAAAAAACTGCCTTCATGTATACCCTAATTTGCTAATGGGGCCTCCCACTGCCACCGCGCCACTGGAACACGATTTCTGTTCTCATCTTGAAGCAAAGTTCTTAACCCAAGGTATTTTTTCTGGGTTAGCGGAGTCTGTAACCTGAAGCGTATGTAACCTGAAGCATATGTAACCCGAGGTACCACTGTATATGTATATGTATATGTATATGTATATGTACGCACAGGAACACTAATATGCCATGTGTGATAGCCTGTATTTTTGCATTCTGCACCTACCAAGGTGCCTCTAAGTGCTAACTGCTGGAAATCAAAAGTTGGGAGAGTGCTGTCGTGACCAATTCCTGCTTGCCAGCTTCCCCACAGTATCTGGCTGGCCACTGTGGGAATCTGATCTCATTATCTTATTTTACTATTATTTTCTAATAGAAAATTCTATGCCACCTTTCAATAGACACTCCCAGGGCAGTTTATTTGAATAGATATAAACTGCATGGTAGATGCAAAACAAATCGGAAGAATCATTGAATGCAAGGATTGAAGAGGCAGCGGTGACAACCTAAAGAAGATATGCCGCAGAAGGACTCGTGTCTTTGCTTGCTGGACGTCAGGAAATCGTTGAGAATCTACAAGTGTCTGGGTGTTGAGGAGGAGATCTTACAGACTATGTTAATGTGCTCATGCGTATGTGCATTTGTATGAATGTGGCACATCAGGGGGTTGGACTCTCCGTATGTATAAAAAAAATTTGCTGTGGAAATGTTTTTTTAAAAAAAGTTTTAAAAAAATATATTGAATTTGCCATTAGCTCACCAGCACCATCTAGTGTCACATTTGTAGAATGCACTTAAAACGTTATATTTGCAGCTGTATAGGTAAAGGGACCCCTGACCATTAGGTCGAGTCGTGATTATAGCTGATTCCTAAATGAACCTTGGGTCCCTTCCTACTCTTCTATGATAAGCCCTCACTAGTAGCAACTAAAAGTGCAATGTGAACTATACCTTTTTTGTTTTGTTTTTAAGTTCTTTCTGTCCCACCTTTCACTCCTTTGTTTGCAGTTCCTGCATTATTTGCAGGAAACAGTGGAGTGAACCCAACAGCTCCAAAAAGACCTCATATCTGAGGACATGGCAAGTGCTGGCTGTTGTGACATGACATTCTCAGCAAGTCTTATGATCGGCCCCAAAGTGCAGTAGATTACTCAAAACAGCTCTGTTAAGTACAGTAAATAGCTCCTTGAAGGAAACCCTAAACAAAGAGAAAAGCTAGGTTCCCTCTGTCCTTTTGCTCTGAGTAACTGCCGCTTTGTTTTCAGCTTGGTCACTGTATAATCTCCAAACACAAAGAAGGGACACCCTACGTTACAGTAATCATTGCTGGGTTGAAGGTAGAATTATCTCTTCAAAAAAGAAATAACCTATTTAAAAACGGAGGATTGGCCACACTCTAGACAGGTCCGTACCGCAGCAAAGCTCCTCTGAATGTCTCACACTAATGGGGACCATTTAGACGCCATTTTCAATAACAGATCTCCAAACAATGAGCGATACCCAAATTTAGTCATGCTCCAAGTAAATCCATTGAAATCGATGAACAGGAGTTACTTGGGTCTCACTCAATGCAATTAGGAAAAGCAGGAAAATAGAAATAGGCTGCAGTCACACCTCACTTCATCCCATTTCCCTAACTGTTAATTTCTGCAGTGTATTTGAGTCTTTGCATGATGTAAAAGCTGCTTCTGGAAAACCATGGAAGATAGTGCCTATTTAGCACTAGTTTCTGTGTTATCTGATTCCTGGAAAAAATACTTTTGTGTACAAATCGTTGTGGTTTTGAATGAGTGTGATGCGATAGCGCATGAAACTTGGCACATCCAGAAGAAAAAGTTGAGATTGTGGGTGGGATGAATGCTTAAAGAAGCCAAACTGGATGCCCACTAGATATTTTAGACTGCAACTACCACCATCCCTGACCATTGGCAATGGTCTAAATGATTTTAGAGTGTCTAAATGATTTTAGAGTGTTGTTTGAACTGTTTTATTGTTGTTAGCCGCCCTGAGCCCGGCTTCGGCTGGGGAGGGCGGGATATAAATAAAATTTATTATTATTATTATTATTATTATTATTATTATTATAGCTGGCCTGCAGCTGATGGAAGCTGCCATCCAAAACACCTAGAAGGCACCAGGAAGGCTTCAGTCTAGTTTACAAATACAATCACATTGCTAGGTTGCAATCCTATACACAAGGGATGCAGGTAGCATTGTTGTGATTCAAGGACCCGCCACCTGCTTGAGGATAAGAAAGACACATGGGCACGTTATATTAGGTTAATGGGAAAGGTAAAGGACCGCTGAATGGTTAAGTCCAAAGGCAACTATGGAGGTGCAGTGCTCATCTTGCTTTCAGGCCGAGGGAGCCAGTGTTTGTTCACAGACAGTTGGGGATTGGAACCGCTGACCTTCCAATCAGCAACCCCAAGAGGCCCAGTGGTTTAGACCACAGTGCCACCCTCCAAACCTCACACACTGCTTTGCACACCGCTGTCGCCTTAGCCTCTCAGTAACAGTTGCTGCATTCAGAGCTGGCGGTTCAAGGCAGCGGGCTCAACCAGCGCTGACGTGGTGATCTTCTGCAGACCAGTTAGCCTAAAGCAAACTAGCTGCTAAAGATCCTCAACGCTTGCTCAGCCTGCCCGTGGTCAAGGAGGTCCTTCCTGGAGGTCTTAATCTGATGAGAAGCAGCAGCACAATGGCTGGGAAACGCTGCCGCGGCCACGTCTGAGCGGCTAAACCCCACCCCCAAGCCTCCAGCCAATTGGCTGGCCACCTGGGGGAGTGGCGCAGCAGCCGGAGCAGCTGGGCAGGGGGCGGAACATGGGAAACGGCTCCTGCTCACAACTCCTCCCCTCCCTGAAGAGGAGAGGCTTTGTCTAAACCACTGAGCCTCTTGGGCTTGCCGATCGGAAGGCCAGCGGTTCAAATCCATGGGACGGGGTGACCTGCGTTGATCTGTCCCAATTTCTGCCAACCTAGCAGTTCAAAAGCATACCAGTGCAAGTAGATAAATAAGTACCGCTGCAGCGGGAAGGTAAACGGCATTTCTGTGCACTCTGGCACTTGCCCCTTGCACCAGAAGCGGTTTAGTCATGCTGGCCACATGACCCGGAAAGTTGTCTGTGGACAATCGCCGGCTCCCTTGGCCTGAAAGTGAGGAGCACCGCAACTCCATAGTCGGCTCTGATGGAACTTAACTGCCCAGGGCTCCTTTACCTTTTTAAAGAAATACCAAAGAGAGAGGGGGGGACCCAACAGAGAAAGTTTCTGAGAGCATGAAGGAAAACCGCACAGAACAAAGTCTTTAGGTTTATTGCAGGTCATTCTGTCCATAAGCGTCATCTTAATATAAACAACAAAAACCCCAACCACATCCAGTCATTCTTCCTGGAATTGTTAACAGCATTAAAAAGAAGAAGAAGAAGAAGACGACTCCTGATTCAATTGAGCTTTCTTGAAAGGTGTCTACTTTCTAGTTTATTTGCTTTTGCTGTTCAATACACCCTTTTAGATACAGGAACCCATCTGATATTGAATCCATTCTAGTATTTTCACTTAGAATCTGAAAACAAAATCTGGAAAGCAGGGGTATTTTTGCTTTCATTTCATTAGCAGCTATTTTTCATTTCAGATTCCTGATTCATTTGTTCTTCCACAAAAAGGCTCTGCTTTCCACTGTTCAGGGGTACCCTTTCAAATACAGGAATCCGTCTGATATTGGATCCATGCTGGTATTTTCCTAAAACAGAATACAGAAAGCAAGAAAACGCCTTTCTTTCTTTCTTTCTTTCTTTCTTTCTTTCTTTCTTTCTTTCTTTCTTTCTTTCTTTCTTTTTACTAGCTGTGAATATGCAGCACTGAGGAGGATAATATTGTTACAACTGAAAGGATGGGCACAGCCGGGGAGGGGCAGGGAGTGGCAACTGCCCCCGCTAAATCAATAAAAATCAATAAAAATACATATCTAACTGAGATTCTGCCTCCCCTAACAAAAGGCCTTGTCCCCCACCCAAAAAAAAAATCCTGCCCACGCTCATGACTGAAACCGAAACAAGCAGTCTGTTGCACCCCATCCTTCATCGATTGTTCAATTTGGCCAGCTCACAGTATTATTTATTACAATTATATTGGCTATTTCATAAAGCCACTTCCGACATCAGGAAGAAGTATGATTGTGGGCTCACGCCTCCAACACGCGTGCGGGGCTGTTTCCAGCCCCGTGCGATGAGGGGAATCCTCGGGCAGCATCATCCCCTGAGCCAGCCAATCAGCTGGCTCGGGGTGTGTGACTTGCCCCATTTAAGGGATCTCCTTCTTTGGTCCATGCAGCCTTTTTGGTCCCTTTCTTTTTTCTTTTTTAAGGTTCCCCTTCTGACCTTGCTATGGACTTCAGTTGGTCGCCGTTAAGGGGCCTGGTAGGAATTTTTTTCCACTTGGCAAATTGGCACCGGCGATTTGGTTTTTTGCCTACCTCGTAGCAAATCGTCACAACTCCTTTGGTTAGGCATTGGTAGGGGTATTGTTATGTAGATGTGTTTGGGGGGAGGAGCGCCATCACCTCCCCCAAATATTGAAGGGTAAAGGATTCCGGGGGCATTGCCTCATCCGAAGCCTATGGAGGCCAGGGCCTAAAGCGTGCCCCCGATCAGTGACCCTGGGGGAGTCCCTAGTTGATGTGCATCAGCAGGGCTCCCCCTGCTGGTGTTGACCCTTTCCGGTCTTCATGCAAACAGGCTGAAGCCAGATAGTCTGATAGGACCAATGCCTAAGCCAATACCGCTCTTACCTGTAACCAATAAAGTTGTGGCCAATTTTAGCCCATTAACCTTAAATAATTGTGTCCTGTGTCTTTATTCCTACTGGGGGGAGGCAGGAACTTGCCACGCAACAGGCAACCTGTTGGCATTCTACTGTAAAGTTCTGGTGTGCATGTGGGTGTGTTTAGAAAACGGCACAGATGAAAGCAAACGTTTTGCAGACAGATCCCTCGCACTTCTCTTGATTCTTCTGGATCTCCTTCCTCAACAGAGGAGTTAGATCTCTTATTTCTTTGAGAAGCCTCAAAGATGGTAGTGGCAGAGGATTGAAAGCTGTAATACGGTTAAAACCAATCCTATATTAATAGACTTATGAGACAATTTAATAGTAGGCTTGGTGGCTCAAAGGATTAATGGAATGATAGCTCTCAACATAATTGCAAGAATCCAGTCAAGTCATGCAAAGATTCATATTGGGGTAACTGTAAGGATTTCAACCTCACAACACTATGGACTAAGCGAGGTAAAGGTAAATGGACTCCTGACCATTAGGTATAGTGGTGGGCGACTCTTGGGTTGTGGCGCTCATCTTGCTTTATTGGCCAAGGGAGCCAGCGTACAGCTTCCGGGTCATGTGGCCAGCATGACTAAGCCGCTTCTGGCGAACCAGAGCAGTGCACGGAAACGCCGTTTACCTTCCCGCCGGAGCGGTACCTATTTATCTACTTGCACTTTGACGTGCTTTTGAACTGCTAGGTTGGCAGAAGCAGGGACCAAGCAACGGGAGCTCACCCCGTTGCGGTGATTCGAACCACTGACCTTCTGATCAGCAAGTCCTAGGCTCTGTGGTTTAACCCACAGCGCCACCTGCATCCCTATGGACTAAGTGAAACTTACAGCAAAAATAAGAAAGCAACATGGAGGACTATTCATGGAAGAACGGAAGCCCTTTTGGGAGCGTCTGGGGGAGGGGATCACAATCAGATGAAATTGCGAGCTGGATTTGAAATATGAGCATGATAATATAGGAAACAGAAGAATATGTTTTAGGGGAGATGTTTATTAGATTGCAGCATGTAAGTGGGACGGAGTTGAGAACAGCATGGAGGAAGGAGAAAAATCAAAGTTTAAAGAGAAATGTACAAAATTTGGAATTTATATGTAATTTTTAAAAAGTTCGGTAAAAAATTGATACTAATACAACAATAAACAAACAAACAAGCAACCCTGTAGCTAGAAGTGCTGTTTGCAGCCAGCCTATGCAACTGATTCCCAGAAACGGATGAGTGAATCTGTTATTTTTGATTTCTCTCGAATCTTCATTTTTCAAATCCTATTTTCAGTTCTCCTCATTTCAGCATCAGTTTGATCATTTTTAAAAAAAGTCCTTCTCATAATACATGCCATTTTGCCTCACAGACACAAGTTCCCAGAGCAATTTTCCTCAATACAATGCATTGCCATATGTTATTTTCATTAACATGTGGGTTCTTATGCACTGTTTGTAACCTTGCACATGCATTTTTCTGAACATTACTTGACTGGAGGACTGCATTTGAAAATTTGGAAAAGTGCCACATTTCGAAGACTGCTGTGATTCAGCTCAGCCAAAAATCTGTTTTCAATGCGAACTGAATCAAATCTCTGCCCCATCCCTATTCCCAAGCATCATATATTTTGTAAAATAAGTTTATTTACAATTTTCATTTATAGCAAAGAAACATTTCAACAAAGAAACTAAAAGAATGGAAGACAAAAGATGAACAAGTGAAATTGGGCAATAGATATTGGTTAGAACAGAAATGGAGGTATGGGAAAGACTGTGGAACATGGACATAAAATTTGCAGCATGTTATGGTTTAAGAGAAAACTATATTCAAATGTTGTACAGATGATATCTAACACCAAGTAGATTGGCAAAAATGTATAAATCAAAACTGAATATGTGCTGGAAATACAAAAGGAAAGAAGGTACCTTTCTCCATATGTGGTGGCCTTGTAATAAGGTTAAAGCTCATTGGGAAATGATATATAATGAATTGAAAAATGTATTTAAGTTAACTTTTGTAAAAGAAAAGAAACAGAAGCTTTTCTCTTGGGAATTATGGGATCAGAGTTACCTAAACAATATAGAAATTTATTTATGTATGCAACCACTGCCGCAAGAATGATGTTCACCCAAAAATGGAAAGAAAAAGAAGTCCCCGTGAAAGAATAATGGTTACAGAAATTAATGGACTATGCAGAAATGGTGAAACTTACTGGAAGAATAAGAAATCAAGACAACTGACTTTTTATCAAGGAATGGAAAGCGTTTATTGAATATTTATTACAAACAAATTGAAACATTAGCGGGGTTACTGTAAAAAAACTTGCAGTTTCTAAAACGTATATGAAATAGATGAGGAAAAGAATTAATAGAGTCCATCCAGATATGGAGAAGAGGACAAAAGAGGGTAAATTCACAGAGGAGGGAAGTCGAAGTCCCAAAACAAGTGTGCCTCTGCCGTCTCAATTAGCAATGAACACAAACTGGAAGTAATTTTTTTCCAGCTCTGTCTCTAGCAGAGTGGACAGCTGAGTCCCAGTAAATGGACACAAAATTCAGATGGCATAATGGGACCAGAAAAACGTGATTCATATGCTTTCATATGCCCCAAACCCAGGACAGCATCTTTGCAAAGGCTTCAAAAACAAAGGTTTGATTGACATAGGAAATTTGGGTTTTACTTGACTCCCAGCCTGATGTTTTCAGTCATAGTTTTGCTGTACAGCAGACTCAGAGGTAAAAGCAGCGACTGTGGGTTTCTTCCACAGATTTAAGGCTTCGTTAAAACTCAGCAATGTAAGGCAAAGTATAGTCTGCCCCTCTTGCCTCCCCCTTCCATTCATGTGGACAAGAGGCAAAACAATGTGTTTAAGGGCCACATAGACAAAACATATGGATTTTTCACAGCTTTGGAGATAACTGATGTTTTGCTCATGTATCTGTTTGCTTTCATGCACTTTTGTTTTCAGAACATGTTCGGGGCTGTCTGGTAGCCTTTGATTCCCAGCCATCTTTTTGTTTTTCCTCCCAAGACGTGCTGTTTAATCTTTCCTGTTCAGACGCCGGCATCACGGTGGGCAAAACATTAGGGAACAGAGGCTCCAAGTATGAAACGAAAACAGACACCTGTTGCCAATAGAACATGCTGGTATAATGGCCATCTGATGTCCTAGTCGGATTTTTAAAAAATTAGAAAATAAATATTATTGTTAATTTTTTCAAAAATAAAGACGGTGAGCTTAGCATACGAGTCTGGCCATTGAGATGTATTTTTCCATTTTCTTTTATTTTTTGCTTTCAGCTTAACTTTTCCTACCAGGACAAAAGGGGGAAGAAGAATGCAGTTGTTGTGGTTAAACCATCATTTATAAAGACAGGGAAAGTTGCTCCATGTGATGCTTCCTCCTTTTGCATCTTGAGTTCTGAAAAGAGCTCCTCTTTGTGCTAATTTTTTTTAAAAAAAATCAAAAATATCAGTGTTTTAAAAGTCATCTTGAAAAGGGGCAGGGGGGCAAACACACGTGACTTCCCAAATTGCCTGTAGCTTTCCTGGCACAGAATGGAGAAATATTTCTTCATCTCACATTGCATAATCATTTTTGACGTATTGTTTGTTCCAGCTCAGGGTTGCTTTCATCAAACCACAAATCCAGCGGAATAGGAGAAATGTTCTTTCTCTTTTTCTCCCTTCCTTTCACAAGGCTAAGGAGAGTAATCATGGAATACAGTGTACTAGGAAACATCGTTGTTGTTCACTAATATCCCCCCCTGCTGATGTACCACTTTTCTGTAGCTGCCCCAGTAAGCCTGCAGCTGACTTCTCAGTGGATTTTACTTGGCATAAAGGGTTGGAGGCTGCAATCCTTTGCTCACTTACCTGCATGGGAGTAAGCCTCATTGAAATTAATTGGACTTACCTGTGAGTAAGCATAACTAGGATTACTCTGTAGAGATGAAAATAGGATAGGGGGAATGCCTTATAACATGAAATAAGTAAGAAATTATATAATAATAATAATAATAATAATAATAATAATAATAATAATAATAATAAAAAAATTATTTATATCCCGCCCATCTGGCTGGGTTTCCCCAGCCACTCTGGGTGGCTCCCAACAGAATATTAAAAACACGATAAAACACCAAACATTAAAAGCTTCCCTAAACAGGGCTGCCTTCAGATGTCTTCTAAAAGTCGGATAGTTGTTTATTTCCTTGACATCTGATGGGAGGGCGTTCCACAGGGCGGACGCCACTATCAAGAAGACCCTCTGCCTGGTTCCCTGCAACCTCGCTTTTCGCAGTGAGGGAACCTGCAGGAGATTGTTTATGTATGCGACAACAGCAGCAAGAATTTTATTATCACAAGCATGGAAAACAGAGAAAACGCCAACAAAGGGAAAATGGCAAGTTAAGCTTATGAACTACGCGGAACTGGCTAAGCTGACAGAGATGATACATGAGAGAGAGAGAGACAACATCGATTTCAAAAAGGAGTGGGAACCATTTCTAAACTATATAAAAAGACAGTATAAAGATTTGGACCCATTGGCAGGTTTTGACTAAACTTTCACAACTATATAAGAGGTAAAACCAGCAGGGTATAGAATTTGTTTCATAAATCAATATGGAAATAAGGAGGGAGGCCAAAGAGGGGGGAGGGGAGAAATATGGATATATAAATTGTTCAGTTAAGATTTGTGGAAAATTTGTTGTTATAATTTGAAAATTCAATAAAAATATTTTTTAAAAAAAATCAAACATTAAAAACTTCCCAATACAGGGTTGCCTTCAGATGTCTTCTAATAGCCAGATAGTTGTTTGTTTCCTTGACATTTGATGGGAGCATGTTCCACAGGGAGGGCGCCACTACCGAGAAGGCCCTCTGCCTGGTTCCCTGTAACCTCACTTCAATTGCCAAGTATTTTCTGGGTGATTCAGACTTTCGACATACTGTATTTTTCACTCTATAAGACGCACTTTTTCCCCTCCAAAAATGAAGGGGAAATGTTTGTGCATCCTACGGAGCAAATACAGGGTCCTTGGCTTCAGCGAAAGCAACCCGAAGCCTCCAAAGTGCAGAGGGAGCGCTCCCTCCGCACTCCGGAGGCTACGCGTTGCTTTCGCTGAAGCCTGGAAAGCGAGCGGGGTCGGTGCGCACTGACCCCTCTCGCTCTCCAGGGTTCAGGGATAGCTGCCTGAAGCCTTTGGAGGGCAGCGGTACCTTGCGCTGTGCTCCAAAGGCTTCGGATTCCTTTTGCTGAAGCCGGGAGAGCAAGACTCTCCTGGCTTCAGCAAAAGGAACCCGAAGCCTTTGGAGTGCAGCGGGACCTCACACTGTGCTGCAAAGGCTTTGGGGTTAGCTGCGGAAAGCCTCCGCAGGACAGCGGGGTGAAGGCACCCCGCTGCCCTGCGGAGGCTTGAAAGGCTGACCCCGAAGCCAGAACAGAGAGACGGAGCACTGCGCAGCGTCTCGCTGTTCTAGCTTGGGGATGCCGGGGCTTTATGGGGAAACCCCGGGCTTCCCCCTTCAGCCCTGACACTGATTTGATTCAAAATATTTTTTACTTGTTTTCCTCCTCTAAAAACTAGGTGCGTCCTTTGCTCGGGTGCGCCCTATACAGCAAAAAATACGGTATATGACACCCTTCCCTAACTGAGGCATCTACCCTCTCTGTTTCTCTAATCCTTCTAGGTTCATAGGTTCGGGCCTGCTGTTTTTCTGCCCCTCTATCACTTCTGACCACTTTTCTGCCTGCCATTGCCATCCTTCGCAGCCATTATCACCTAGCGATCCGAAAGCGTTTCCCTCTACTGCCAATCCCTTTCCATCTTTGCGACTGCATTATAGACTTTTCTCCTTCAGAGTAACCAGTCTGTGTGTCATGTTGCAGCATTCTACGGAATGTATCTATATCTCTACCAGGGTAAACACTTCTTACAGCAATAATAAGAAGAATAATGAAATATGACAGCCAATTATGTCTAAATGCAGTGTTTCGGAAAGAAACCTTCCATATGCTAATTTACATTGTTTTATGCACCATTGGGCCTCTCGCTGTCACAGGGCTGACTGTGCAATGGGTATCCGTAGAAATGATCTTTAAAAGCTTGGATTCTAATTAGGGTTGCTTAGGCTGTCACTCAGCAAGAGTTCTTCACGTGAGGGTTATAGCGATGGCTTGATTACTACCGAGTGTCAGAAGGTCGTCCTGGATCTCTCTTTGATCATCTCCGTAATTGCCTAGCAAGGGGAGACAAACGGAAAGGAGATAACTGCTACAGAAGGCTGGTTAGCATTTGCATTCACGGTTAGAGCTCGCAGCTCACAGGATCAGCCTTGGCTGGCTGGCATCCCCTCTGCGTGGGATTTGTAATATCTGTTTGCGTGGTTGCCACCCAGCGGTCCAGAAGTAAAAGCTTTCTCTTGAGAAACAGATTCAGGTAGGTAGCCGTGTTGGTCTGATGCAGTCGAAATAGAAATAAATAAAAAATTGTCCAGTAGCACCTTATAGACCAACTAGGTTTGTCCTGGTATAAACTTTCGTGTGCATGCACACTTCTTCAGATACACTGAAGCAGAAGCCACCAGACCAGGGGTCAACAAACTTACCGCTCCTCGGGTCGGCGTCTCCAGTGCCGATCGCGCAGCGGGCCAGAGGACGGGGATGCGTGTGCCCATACGTGTGCACACACGCTATTTCGGGCACACTTCCAGGTTGGAGGAGCACTGGAAATAGCTTGTGCACAGGCCTCCTCCACCCCGGAAGTGGGCAGCTGTGTAGCACAGCACCAGTAAGAGTGAGAGCAGCAGCAGGTGTCGGGGGTTGCCACGGGCCAGATAAACGAGTCCCTCGGGCCTTATCCAGCCCGCAGGCCTTAGTTTGGGGACCCCTGCACCAGACCCTTATATATAGTGGGAGGGTGGGGGTATTGCTCAGAAGAGTACAAGGAGATGGGTGATTGGCTTAATGGGTATGGTAAATCTGCTGACGACTGTTAACAACTGTTAACGACTGCAATTAGTCCTACAGGAAAAAGCAAGGGATGACCAAAAATAGCTTTAGCATGAGTAATGAGACAAGAATCCAATATCTTGATTAAGACCAGGTCTCTCCATAGTTTTCAGTTTGGTAATAAGTTGTAATTCAGCAACTTCTCCTTCAAGTCTATTTCTGAAATTCTTTTGTAATAAGACAGCTGCTTTGAGATCTTGTATTGAATGTCCTGGGAGACTGAAGTGTTCTTCTACTGGTTTCTCTGTCTTGTGATTCCTGATGTCAGATTTATGTCCATTTCTCCTTTAGTGCAGGGTTTGGCCTGTAGGGTTTGGGAAACAGTTGGAACTGAGCAGGCATTCTTCAGAGTGGTCCCAAGATGGATGCCGGAAGGAAAACCCTACGCCGGAAGAGTTTGGATTTGGATTTGATATGCCGCTTTATCACTACCCGAAGGAATCTCAAAGCGGCTAATATTCTCCTTTCCCTTCCTTCCCCACAACGAGCACTCTGTGAGGTGAGTGGGGCTGAGAGACTTCAGAGAAGTGTGACTAGCCCAAGGTCACCCAGCAGCTGCATGTGGAGGAGCAGAGACGCGAACCCGGTTCCCCAGATTACGAGACTACCGCTCTTAACCACTACACCACACTGGCTCTCTCACTGGCCGGAAATCAAGAAATAAAACCCATTGAAGTGGACAAGGCGAGACACAGTGGTGATGGCAAGAAGGCCCGTTCTTGTGGTGCTAGCCTCTGGACCTCTCATGGAGGAGGCACACAAAGAAGGGCCTCCGATGATGATCTCAGAGTCTGGGTCAGTTCATATATTGCAACACTTTGTGAGGTAAGGTGTTAGTACACCCATTTTACAGATTGGACAGCTGAAGCTGGGCCAGTGGAATTAATTTCAGAGATGTCATTTGCAACTATGCCTCAGTCCAGCATTCCACTGATTCTCAACGTGTTATTTACCAAAGGTGACATGGGCTTTGAAGATGCTGGAACTCAGGACGAAAGGGAGAAACGCGCTAAGAGGAAGGCACGCTTAGCAAACCCTCACAATGATCAACTCCTGCCCAGAAGCCAATATCCCAACTGTGGAAGGATTTGTGGATCCAGAATTTCCATCCACAGTCACTTATGGACTTACTGTTAAGACCGTGTTCATGGAAGACAATCTTACTTGGCTATGAGTGATCATCAAAGAAGAAAATTAGAAGGCCTATGCACACATATTTCGTTTAGAAGAATTCAACATTCAAAAAGAAAGTGGGGAGCGATGATGATAGACTAGATCAAAACACGGGGAGGTATCCATCTCCCATTCCTGCTAGACATATTGTTATTGTTCAACTGATGCAGTTGATGTTAAAATACCGTGTCTTGTCTTTTGTTGAATGAAGTTAGATTGGATACAATACAGAACTAATGAGCCATATTGAGATAAGGTTAATCACTTGCCATGCTATTGCATACGAATTGCTTGAGATGGCAATATTTCTCATTTGAAAGTCACTGAATAGCTTGGGAAGGAAGACAACTTCGTTAAGTGGACAACAGCCCTGAGCACGCTAGCTTTGCAGAGGGAAATATGAAGGTCATTTCATTAATTGTAACCACCGTCAAGTTAGGGCGAGCTCTCGCCCTCTCTGGAAGTGATAACCAACATATGATCGCCTCATCACTTCCCAGTAGATTTACTAACCCCCCATCCTTCGCTAGATAATTGCCTGGCTAGATACGGCAGCATTTTCACAGGGTAATCAAAGGACAGCTGCAAATGTCACATGAACAATGTATTAAGTAAATTCCCCTTTTATACTTGGACTCAGATCCATAGAGGAGTTGTTGTTGTTGTTGTTGTTGTTGTTGTTGTTGTTAATTTATGAAATTTGTAGCCCAAGATCCCAGGGCAGTTCACCACAGAAAAATACTGCTACAAAAGTTGTGTGTCTCTCCTTCTCTGTACTGAGTGGTGGCAAGTGCCCATTGGGTCCCAGGTCTGTGTCCCTTTGGAGAACTGAGACACAGCAGAGACTGTCGTAGCTTTAAGAAATGTGGTTTATTCGCCTGTTTACACCTTCATTCTGTGTGGACGGAGTCCAGATCTTACAGCATGGTTATTCAAGAGGAGCTTGTACCCCACAGCAGGGCAGCCATGCGGTCCAAGGCATCTCTCCCAGCCAGCCTGCAGCCAGCCTGCCCAAGATGGATCCCAATCTTTCTTCTTCCCCCTCCTTCCCAGAACACCCTGTTAAAAATACTCTTTTCCTGTCACCTCACACCCAGTTACCCTGGCAACCTTCCAAATGTCCCAGTCTCTGTTCACACCTCAGGGCAAGGGAGCAGGACAATTCTCTTGCATTGCCAATGGCCCATATTGTTTCTTAATGGTCCTAGCCTGGCCACGTCATTTTGCATAAGCTAGCCCAGGAATTCCTCTGCAGCTTGTATTTCTCCCTTTGCATCCCAAATGACCAAAATTGTACCATTTATTTTCATTTTCACAAAAGGGAAATACAAAAGACACAAAAAACTGAAACGAAAAGCAAACCAATAACACACACATACATCAAAACAATTCCACTGGAAAAATGGTGATTTTCCCGTGGAGATGGCAGTACAGTGGAACCTCAATTTTTGAACGTAATCCATTCTGGAAGACTGTTCGACTTCCGAAGTGTTTGAAAACCGAGAATCAAAGGGCTATCAGCAAAGTCTATGGTGAAAATTGAGAAACGCGCCTTATTGCTGACACACCTTTTAGACACGCATCATTTCTCGACACAGTAATTCAGTTTTACTAGCAAACCAGAGGTTAAACCAGGCATCCCAAACCTTCGGCCCTCCAGATGTTTTGGACTACAATTCCCACCATTCCCGACCACTGGTCCTGTTAGCTAGGAATCATGGGAGTTGTAGGCCAAAACATCTGGAGGGCCGCAGGTTGGGGATGCCTGGGCTAAACTAACCCCTTTTGAACCGCGGGAGGAGTGTGGGGAGCATTCAACAGCACAACTACACACTGCAGCTGACACACTAACACATAGGTAGGCAACCTAAGGCTTGGGGGCCGGATCTGGCCCAATCGCCTTCTAAATCGGGCCCACAGACAATCAGCGTGCTTTTACATGAGTAGCATGTGTCCTTTTATTTAAAATGCATCTCTGGGTTATTTGTGGGCATAAGAATTCGTTCATTATTTTTTCCAAAATATAGTCCGGCCCCCCATAAGGTCTGAGAGACAGTGGACAGGCCCCTTGCTAAAAAAGTTTACTGACCCCTGCACTAACGTGTCATGACACACAGTTTGGAAAGCTCTGATATGGATGTTTCTGAGACATAATCCCTTGAATTTCACGGAAAGTATTCCTGATGAATATAATAAATTAAATCCTGCATGAATGCCACACCTTAAGGGGTTAATGCAGCAATACAATCTTCAAACCCACCAGAACAATACAGTTTCTCCTTTTTATTATTCTAATAAATATTACAGAAAGATATCTGTCTCTATATTTAAAGTCCTCATTTGTGTTTAAGTGAGAGATCCATTTCTCTACCATCAATGCCACTACTCTAAGTCCATTTGAGTGGATTTTATCTCCTGTCAGCATCTCCTGTCAACTTATCTCATGTCGGTGATCACAAGTGCTGTCATCAATCAATTCTTAATTGTAGGCAAAATCGCTGATTTTCCATGTTGAGCAAAGATGATCTTAGCAGCTAGAAGACTATTTGGGAAAAAAACAATCTGATGGGGACCTGCTAATTGTCCTTAAAGGGACCCCTGACCGTTAGGTCCAGTCGAGGACAACTCTAGAGTTGCGGTGCGCATCTCTCTTTACTGGCCGAGGGAGCTGGTGTACAGCTTCCGGGTCATGTGGCCAGCATGACTAAGCCACTTCTGACGAACCAGAGCAGCGCACGGAAACGCCGTTTACCTTCCTGCCGGATTGGTACTTATCTATCTACTTGCACTTTGACATGCTTTTGAACTGCTAGGTTGGCAGAAACAGGGGCTGAGCAACGGGAGCTCACCCTGTCACAGGGATTCAAACCGCAAACCTTCTGATCAGCAAGCCCTAGGCTCTGTGGTTTAGACCACAGCACCACCCGTGTCCCTTTATATGTCTTTAATATGGCTCAAAACAGAAGTTCCCATAATTTCAGAGGCAATCAACAATACCTGGCAGCAATGAGCATAATTAGAGATGCTAGAAATTAATAAAACCAAACCAATCTGCCGAATGTATGCAACCTTTGACTCTGTTCAATACTGCATTTATCCTGACAGGATAGATCATCTTATACTAGGCTTACTGTAAACTATAGCCATCTGAGGTCAATTTAAGGAGATCATATATATTATGCCAGCCTGCTGAACCTGCTGAACCAGCCAAACCAGTTCCTTTGGTACGATTAATGACCTGAAGCTAGAAGCTGGAGAAACAGATTCTTGTCTTTCTTTGTGCTGGACCAAAAGCTGTGTCTTGGAACTTCCATGGAAACATCATCATCATCATCATCATAATCATCATTTAATTATACCCCGTCCATCTGGCTGGGTTTCCCCAGCCACTCTGGGCACCTCCCAACAGAATAATAAAAACACGCTAAAACATCAAACATTAAAAACTTACCTAAACAAGGCTGCCTTCATATGTCTTTTAAAAGTCAGATAGTTGTTTATTTCCTTCACATCTGATGGGAGGGAATTCCACAGAGTGGGTGCCACTACCAAGAAGGCCCTCTGCCTGGTTGTCTGTAACCTCACATTTCGCAGTGAAGGAACCGCCAGAAGGCCCTTGGACCTGGACCTCAGGATCTGGGCAGAACGATGGCAGTAGAGACGCTCCTTCAGTTATACAGGACTGAGTCCATTTAGGGCTTTAAAGGTCAGCACCAACACTTTGAATTGTGCTCGGAAACGTACTCTGAGCTAATGCAGGTCTTTCAGGACCGGTGTTATATGGTCTCGGCGGCCACTCCCAGTCACCAGTCTAGCTGCCATATTCTGGATTAGTTGTAGTTTCTGGGTCACCTTCAAAGATAATTCGCATGATCTGCCGGACTGCTAATTTTGTGAGCCCCTGCATCTTTATGTTGTATATATGTGCAAACAAAACCTTATATACTAAAGACACCACAGTCTCCATTGACCTTCTTTCCAAGGAAACTGAACCCTGGGTATCACTGGAATCTTCCACTGCTCAGTGAGTGGGGTGAGACAAGCCATATTTCTACTGTTTGAAATATTTGACATTGATTGATCTAATCAAGACTGCCTTTTCCCCAAGATCCATTGTTAACCAACCACCAGTTCAGGTTTCACTGACTAGGAATGTCTGAGGAATTGGATCTTTCTAAGTACAAATACAGACTGACCTGATCTGTGCAAGTTGCCACTTGCCTCAGGCGAAACCCTTCCTTAAGCCTTCTTTCGAAGCTAAGGGTTTTTGGGAAATGAAACACAATGCAATGAAGAAAATGTTAAAATTGGTTAGTCCCCCAAAACCTGAAGCTTTCATTCTTGGGATAATAGGGATGGATGTATCAAAGAGGATGATGAAACTATTTATGCACGCAAAACAACATCCAGAATCCGATATGTGCAGAAACGGAAGGAAGGAGAAGTTCCAACCAAGGAAGAATGGATCTTAAAGCTAATGATCTATGTGGAAATGGAAAAATTGATAGAAAGAGTAAGAGATCAAAACAAACTTTTTATTGAAGAGCGGAGACCCCATTCGGACTATTTGAGGAAATATTATAGCCAAACGAAGTCATGAACAGGATTGGAAATGTAAATAATGGAAATGGCAGCAATTGTAATAGAGGAAATAACTGTGAGATATAAAAATGCCACATCATGCAACAGATAAAAAGGAGGGGATAAAAACATCATGGCGGTAAGGGTGCGGTTAAGGGAAATATGTATTAAAGTTGAAGTTAATGTGTGACAATTTCTGAAATTTAATTTTTAAAAAGTGTAGGCTCATGTGAGCATACTCTGGTGATTTCTGTGCTAGGCAAGTTCATCTCTAATTATTATTTATTGCATTTTCAAAGGTTTTCAACTGAAACCAAAACTCTTCCTGCTGGGACTTATGGATATAAAGTTAGAAAAGGACTACGGAACTTTGCTACAATATATGATTATGGCTGTGAGACTTCTTGCGTGAAAAAGAAATAATGACATCTGCTTTTGTGGACTGAAGATAGTGCTTGTTTATAGAAAGCGACTTTGTTAGAGTGGATTGGATAAAGTGAATACAGTGGTACCTTGGAAGTCGAACGTAATCCGTTCCGGAAGTCTGGTCGAGTTCCAAAACATTCAGATACCAATACGTGGCTTTTGATTGGCTGCGGGAAGCTCGCGTAATCCGTGTCAGACATTCAGGTTCCAAAGAATGTCTGCAAACCGGAACACTCACTTCCGGGTTTGTGGCATTCGAGAGCCAAAACGTTCGACTTGCAAGGTGTTCAGGATCCAAGGTACGACTGAATTGTTTTTATTATGGCAGACGGATGAAGAATCGGAAGTTCTTTAATTTCTGAATCTTATTTTTCTATCTTTCTCTGTTAACCTCTTTCCTATTCTTTCTTTTATTTATTTCTTTTCCCTTCTCTATTTCTCCTCTCCTTTCTTTGTTTTTATTGTATGGAGAATGGGAAAATATATCAAGTTTTGTAAATAAACTTTATTCATATATAAATATTATTCATATTCATATTCATACACACACACACACACACACACACACACACACACACAATGCTGTCCGGGGTTGTAAAGACTGCGGAGAGAATAACTGGGTGCACTCTTTCCACCTTAGATCAAATCTATGCTTCCAGGTGCCATAAGAAAGCTGCAGAGATAGTGCAGGATAGTGCGCACCCCGGAAATGATCTCTTTCAGCTTCTGCCTTCTGGAAGAAGGTACAGGGTTATAAAGACTAGGACCAGCTGCCTGAGAAACAGTTTCTATACAAATGCGATTTTGGTTTTAAACACAGTGTAAGGTAGTCTTACACTGACGCGGGTGGCGCTGTGGGTAAAAGCCTCAGCGCCTAGGGCTTGCTGATCGAAAGGTCGGCGGTTCGAATCCCCACGGCGGGGTGCACTCCCGTTGTTCGGTCCCAGCGCCTGCCAACCTAGCAGTTCGAAAGCACTCCCGGGTGCAAGTAGATAAATAGGGACCGCTTACTAGTGGAAAGGTAAACGGCGTTTCCGTGTGCGGCTCTGGCGAGCCAGAGCAGCGATGTCACGCTGGCCACGTGACCCGGAAGTATCTCCGGACAGTGCTGGCCCCTGGCCTCTTGAGTGAGATGGGCGCACAACCCTAGAGTCTGGCAAGACTGGCCCGTACGGGCAGGGGTACCTTTACCTTTACCTTTAAGGTAGTCTTTATGGGAGTATATTGTATTCAATTATGGGGTATCAGAGTTTTTAGGGGCTAACCAGGCTGGGATAGCTGGGATAGCAGGCTTGTTGGTTTTTGAATGTCTGATGTAGATGTTTTCAATTTTGTTGTTCTGTATGGGACAATGACAATAAAGATTATTGTATTGCATTTGTGGGGTGGGGGCTGCAAGTTTGTCTTTTGGGCCAGCATCCCTTTGGTGCTACCACATTTCTGCTCGGCTGCGGAACGCTCTGCTCTGTTGGTCTTCACCTCCTCTTTGGTTTTCTTTGCTGAGCTGTTGACACTGACTGCGAGAAGCAGGGCTGTGACAATGCAGTTGTCTCCAACTGCCATTGCAGGTTGGGCTTCCAGCCAAGACAGTTAATGTATTCCTTTCTTCTCCCCTGAGAAGAGCAATTTTACAGACACCTGGCATTTACAGATCCAAGGAAGTTATCGCTGCTGCTAAAACCTAGCCGTGGCAGAAAATTGCTGCGGCAGCAAAATCCTACCTCTGAAGTACGAAGTCATTAAGGAAGCTTTTTTTTTTTTTTTAAAGGGCTCAGGCTTCATCTCTACCATTTATCATTAAGTCTCCGAGTTAATTTAATTAAAGCCATAATTGCTCATTTTAAAAGTGACGCTGAATATCATAGCGCTTGGCCAAAGGAGACTGAACGGATGGACGTGTCATAAAATGAATTGAATCCGCTGTGAGGAAACCATTCCATAGAACTATCTGCTAAGTATCTGACAAACATACTGCCTTTGGGATGGCTTGGACTAGGGGAGATGTGATTCTGTTCACATTTAAAGGCAGATCTGCTTGATTCTACCTTTGAAAATGGCATCGCTCCGAATTTTGCAATGTCATTCCGCAGTCAAGGAAGGTGCATAAATGGTCACGTGTCAGGGAAAACGCCACAGGAAGACGGATTCTGGTAAGGAAAAGTGGATTGCAAAAGAATGTGTGTAGTAGGCAAAAAGAAAAGAAAGAAAAAAACAGTGTTCTTCTTTCTTCTTTGGCGGCGTGGTATGCAACTGTTCCATATGTTTTTTAAATGCTTTAAACCATTTTTTAAAAGATATTTGCCATTGCTATTAAATGTTTTCAGTATTTCACTTGACTTGCAATTGTCTCTTTTTTCTGTTTTGACGCTTGCCACCCTGGGCTTCTTTGGGAAGAAGGATGGTGTAGTGGTTAATAATAATAATAATAATAATAATAATAATAATAATAATAATAATTTATTATTTATACCTCGCCCATCTGGCTGGGCTTCCCCAGCCACTCTGGGCAGCTTCCAACAAAATATTAAAATACAGTAATGCATCAAACATTAAAAGCTTCCCTAAACAGGGCTGCCTTCAGAGGGTTAGAGAGTCGCAGTAGGACCCGGGAGACCAGAGTTTGAATCCCCACACAGCTGTGAGGCAGTCCCTGCTTCTCAGCCTAGCCTACTTTGCAGGATTGCTGTGGGAACTAAATGAGGAGGCGGAGAACTGTGTGTACCACCTCAGGGATTTAAATATCACAAAGAAAATAAGGAAACAAAACGCCATCAATCAGTCCTCCGAAATGCCGTCATAAATTCAAGCCCCATTTCTCCGGACTCCCTCGGTTACAGCTGAAAGGCCTGCCTGTTCTCAGAGCCTGACCGAACTTCTTGCCATTGCCTGTCCCACCACCATGTGTGGTCTTTGTCTGCTGGATCTCTGCCACGGTACAGCTTTTGAAGATAGACGGTGATGGACGTTTTCTTTCTCTCTGCCTCTGCGGTGAATGTGTACGCCTGGCCCTGGTTCAAACCGGTCAAGGGACGGCTACTCGGTTCATCGTTCACTTTCCGAAGATCCCCCTTCAGCCTTTTTTATTTTTTGCAGCTGCTATCATTGCATAGCTGTTTTAATTCTTCATCTGGAGAAGCAAACACATCCACTCACTTTTCCGCAGCCCTGAGCCACAGACACGTCTCTTCCTAGGGCTAGGCTGTTTTCAGCCTACAGAGTGCCTGTACCAACTCCTATCGACATATTAAAACAGATCCTTGTTTGCACTGGTTTTAGTAGCCCATGTTAAATTGGAGCGGTGTCTTCTTTCTTCTTTGGCGATCACTCGTTGCTGAGTAAGATTGCCTTCCATGAACATGGTCTTAACAGTGGGTCCATAAGTGACTATGGAGGCCAATTCTGGATCCACAAATCCTTCCACAGTGGGGACATAGGTTTCCAGGCAGGTGTTGATCACGGTGAGGGTTTGCCAAGTGTGCCTTTCTCTTAGCACATTTCTCCCTTGTGTCCTGATTTCGAGCATCTTCAAAGTCCATGACACCTTTGGTAAAGGCTGTTCTCCAATTGGAACGCTCGCAGGCCGGTGTTTCAAAGCTGTCGGTGTTTATACTACATTTTTTTAGATTTGCCTTGAGAGGGTCTTTAAACCTCTTTTTTGGACCACCAGCATTACACTTTCCATTTTTAAGTTTGGAATAGAGTAGTTATTATTATTATCATTATTATTCAGAAAAGAATGGCCACGGTCAAGAATGGCACCTGGCAGACTGTGAGAAGAACTTGGACAGTTCCGGTGTCAGAACAATAGCAACACAAACCTTATTTGGATGAGCTCTGACATTAAACTGAGTTTTTGGACCTCAATATTGTTTTACAAGCAGTTTTACTGGTCAGACTAGTAAAATATGGACTGACTGCACATAGCTGTATACATAACAAAACAGGCTCTAATATACCAACTAGTAAATGGCCAAGACTAAAACCTCAACCAGAAACCTTAAGAAGAAACTAATGCAAAAAACATAACATGCCCTGAGACCTTGGGTGGAGGGCAGGTTGTAGTTGTTGTTGTTGTTGTTGTTGTTGTTGTTGTTGTTGTTGTTGTGATACAAGTCTTAGCTTGTTTTGTTGGGTGGGTTTGGTATCATGAATTGCCTCTCTGTACTATACAATGCAGGAACATCAGATCTTTGAGACGTCACCTTCCTCTAACTGTAACTGTTCGGAATAACATTATGTGAGTAAGGCAGCTAATGTGACTCAGCGACTCACATTCCACTTTCAAATCACTGTCCTAAAAATAGTTATAACCGCCTTATTCATTCACAATAACCCAAGTCATCCACCTCTGAATCTCATGCTAAGATGGGAAAGCTTTCACATTCTCATGTGGTGTCAGCTGAGCTTGGCAACCGCAGGGCTCATTCATACCGCGTCACAGTTTGCGGCTGTACTTTTCATGCCATTTATTTTGCTCGATTTGGGGGGGGGGGATCTCGATTTCACTGAAGCAGGTTTCTTCCTGCCATGGCTCCCTCGCCCGTTTCGCAGCTTTCGTTTTGGCCAAGGAGAATTGAACGAAGAATTTGAATCAATCGCTTTGGTGTGTGTCTGACACGCGCCAAGATCTTCCTCTTTGTTACGTGCTTTGAGGGGTGTTTCGAGCCTTTGGCAAACCCTAGAGCAGCAAGGAAACAAATAACATACCCTATTCCCCACCACAATCCCAGCAGGGTCACCCAAGGCAGTGAGGTCAATGGGGAGGAGCTAGACAAAGAATGATCCAAGAAGTCCTCAATGGCAGAAGAGGTGGAAGATCACAAGTGGCATGTTACAGCATATTATGCCCTGAAGGAGAACTACTTGAAAATGGTTTGCGTGACCAGGCGGCGACAGCCCCCGCCCCCAGGGATCATAAGGCAGGAATAAAGACTCTGACATATGGAATTAAAATTAGGCCACAGCTTTATTAAACTTCCGAATGTAGGAAGACCTTAGCTTAGGCCTTGGGCATGTACCCCTCACAGCCCCCCAGCCAGGGGGAACTGGGGCTCATCAGGGTAAATGGGATATGGGGGTGCTCTGTGAGGCGTAAGTGTAGCAGGCAGTTGAGCCCATATCCTCGCACAAGTTCACTGACAGCCTTTCAGTGTGTGGCCAGTGACACCCAAATATATATACAGTGGTACCTTGGGTTACAGACGCTTCAGGTTACAGACGCTTCAGGTTACAGACGCTTCAGGTTACAGACTCCGCTAACCCAGAAATAGTAGCTCGGGTTAAGAAAATGAAAGGACTTCAGTTTTTCTGTCCTGTAGCTACACATGATATTCATTCCTTAAGATTCCACCATTCTATCTTCCACAAGCCAGTATTTTTTTTCAATCTTCAAATCCAGGTATTACAAGACCATTTCCTCTTTCACGCAAAAAGTGCTTAAGAAATTTCCAATCCTTAACGAATGTCAGAAAAGATTTTTTCTAATTAAACATGTGAAGTTTGCCATCACAGCCAAGTCCAATAGTTTTATCAATCAATCATTTTATCAACTATTCTTCTATAATGGGTGGGGCTGTGTCTTTCAAAATGTTGCAGATGTTCATCTGAGTAGCATGAACATGTGTGACAGGGTTGTATAAAGGTAAAGGTAAAGGTACCCCTGCCCGTACGGGCCAGTCTTGACAGACTCTAGGGTTGTGCGCCCATCTCACTCAAGAGGCCGGGGGCCAGCGCTGTCCAGAGACACTTCCGGGTCACGTGGCCAGTGTCACATCGCTGCTCTGGCGAGCCAGAGCCGCACACGGAAACGACGTTTACCTTCCCGCTAGTAAGCGGTCCCTATTTAGCTACTTGCACCCGGGAGTGCTTTCGAACTGCTAGGTTGGCAGGCGCTGGGACCGAACAATGGGAGCGCACCCCCTGCGGGGATTCGAACCACCGACCTTTCGATCGGCAATCCCTAAGCGCTGAGGCTTTTACCCACAGCGCCACCCGTGTCCGACAGGGTTGTATACTCTGCTCCAAATCTTCCCACTCTTTAAAACCTTGCAAGGTGCAATTGCATGTGTGTTCTTTGCACAAGTTCCCCTTTTGTGGCTCAGCACAGAGGAGGTGCAGTGGCAGACTGCTTATGTGCTGACCCAGCAAAGCTGGCCGCATCAATGCAGCACAGTTCCTTTAGCTGAGCAGTGCCAAAATGTAGCAAACCTAGTGTGCAATGTCATTGCCTTTGTGCGGATCATAGCCAGAGTCAGGCCCTAAACCTGCCTCTTACATTTGCAATAGAATTCCAAGGTTCCTTTAAAAATGCGAAAATGACTCATAAGTGGAGTATGCAATGAGGAAATTAGGGAAATAATCAGAAGGATTTGTGAATGAAGCGTTTCCTCCCAGATGCAATCTTCACCAGAAGGCAGCGTAAATCATTAACATGTGCCTGAAATGTACACGTGGTCCAAATGACAAAAACAAACCTCCTGTCCTTTGCTAATAAGGGAAAGCAATATATTTTAGCTCAATTTTAATTGCTGTGGGATATGAAGCAAGGGAAGTATTTTAAGACTATTACGTTGCATGCTCTTTTATGTGGGCCGCTTTCTGATTTCCATTTCCCCCTCACCTCTTTCCCACAAAGTATCGTGTTATGGGGAGCGATTACTCAGTAACTGGGTTTGTTGACATTGGCGACTAAATGGCCCATCTCTCAATACATAGTGAAAAGCAGCTGCCTGCAGAGATGATTGGGACTGGGATTATGGAAGCTAGAAATGGGGAAATCTCAGCTTCTCCCTCCATGCTGATTACTGATTCAAGCATACCTTGTGGATACACATAAATTTACCCCAGTGGCAATTAGCAGCTTCCAGCAGTGGGGAGCAGGGGGATGACATGGAATTGAAATGGTTAAATTCCACTCTGGCTGAGGCAGCCACTTCCCGTAACGTCATGGTGGTAGCAATGGCACCCGGTCATGGAGTTAGAGGAGGTGGTCATGGAGGTGATGGCTGTGGAGACAGGTGGGGCCTGAACCGCACCAACACAGGTGCCAGGGACTAGGCTGAAGGGGACAAGATGGAGGAGGAATGGTGGAGATCGCCTCCCCTTCTCCTGAAGCTTCCAGAGAAGAGGAAGGCAGGACAGTGGTACCTTGGTTCTCAAACACCTTGGTTCTCAAACGCGTTGGTTCCCAAACGCTGAAAACCTGGAAGTAAGTGTTCCAGTTTTCGAATGTGTTTTAGAAGCTGAACATCCGATGCAGCTGTTGGCTATTGTTTCCGGGGCGCCTGCACCAATCAGAAGCTGCGCCTTGGTTTTCAAACATTTTGGAAGTCAAACGGACTTCCGGAACGGATTAAGTTTGGCGCATTTGTTTTTGCTATTTAATTTGTGTATTTGATGCTTTTTTGGTTAATTTGTTTTTGTGACTGTGTGGAACCCAGTTCAGCTACAGAAATGGATAAAAGCCCCCCATCCAAACATTGACTATCATCAGTGCAGGTAAGAAAAAATAATAATTTTTATTTTCATCATCTACAATACCGTCTTATTTATTTTACAGTACAGTAAATTCATTATTGTTTTCATTTTATGGATCAATGGTTCCATTAAATAGTAAAAATTCATGTTAAATTGCTGTTTTAGGGGTTGTTTTTAAAAGTCTGGAATTTTTCCCCATTTATTTCCCCAGGCCTTCCAATCTCTAGTCAAGAGACAGAGATGAGACACATTTCAACATTTCAGTGTAGCATAGTATAGTACCATTTTTTTTTTAAAAAAATGGAGTATATGGATACATACCTTTTCAAACTAAGAGCAAGAGCATCAAGTGATACTGAGAACGATCCTAGAGTTCATCCTCAATGTATTTCTTATCAATAAAAAAATTGGTGTGCAAACTTTTATTCTGAAAGTGTGGCCCACAGAATAAAACAGTTTGAGAACCACTGCTTTAAAGTTAGACTAGACCTGCCAGACTGCAAATGTATTATGAGGCAGCCTGTTTTTGCTGGTTAAAAGAATGAATTACATTGGATAATGCAGATATCCTGGACTTAGAAGGTCATGACTTAAAATTTGACTGGAGGGGAGAGTGCTCTTGTGCTCAGATCCTGCTTGCGAGTTTCCCACAGGCATCTGGTTGGCCACTGTGAGAACAGGATGCTGGACTAGATGGGCAACTGGCCTGATCCAGACGTCTCATCTTATCTTCCTAAAATGTCATTGTTAAGACCAATTGCATAGGTCCTTCCCAACTGATTGGTGCTGATTTGGGGGAGGCCCTTCTGATTGGCTTTGTCCACTAAGTTGCCATATTCAGATACTTAACGTGGCAACACAAGATTTTCTCATTGGAAAGGAGTTATCACACCACTTCAGGACATGCCATGTCCTTCTTGAAAATCTGTGGAACAACAAATAACTCTTTTCTCAGCATGGACATGCGGCAATTTGAGAATTTGGACAGTAAAAATAAATAAATGGCACAAATGTGCCTTTCTGTTGTGTCTAATGACTGGTGATTAATCCACCAATATGTTGGTTGTCAGCATAGTTAATATGACTATGTCTAATGGGATGCGTTAATATCATCATCTGAAGTATGCTTACAACAAGCTTTATGGTAGATTAATCACCAGTCATTAAAATCCACAGGAATACACATACACAGTTTCTGTCCAAGAAATAATTAATATCCAGATTTTCAGACCGTTGCATGTTTGTGCTGGAGAACCTGAAACAGTTGAATTCCAGCTTCGGAGAGGTTTTAAACAGCCCCTCACAGTAAAAGTTGGCAACCTTATAACACAGAGAAAATAAGTTTAAAAGGGTGCATGCAGCACCACATGAATGACCCTGAAGACTTAAGCAATATGTAGAAGTTCCATCTGCTTGATTTCAGATTTTATGTTAAAAGTGTGGGATAAATCATCTTCAAATTGCTAACATGGCAACTCTATGGTTAAGACCATAGAGTAAGCTGTCCAGCCAGACTTAGCTAGGTCACACCCACTCACCTCCAGAGGAAGGGTTATCAAACCCTTTGTTCATTTCCATTTTCTTTTTGAACTGACTAGTCTAAACTGAATGCCCCAAGCTTAGATTGTGTGGCTTTAGCCTGCCATTTTTGTGTTTCTATACAGATAATTTGGAAACTAAGTTGTACGCCAGCTCCCTCGGCCAATAAAGCGAGATGAGCACCGCAACCCCAGAGTCGGTCACGACTGGACCTAATGGTCAGGGGTCCCTTTACCTTTTAAATGAATATTGTAAAACAGAATTTTTTAAAAAAAGAAATTATATACAAAAAGAAAATGAAAATGCAAGGTTTGGCAGAGCTACATATGAGAGAATAACTTGCAAGTATATCTTTAAGAGGCTGCTCTCATCCTTGATCCATGTGATAATTATCCTTGGGATCCCCAAAGACATCAGGTTATGTAGTTAACTCATCAACACGAGCCTAGTTCTACGACAGCTGCTGAGTCAGGACCGACTGCGATAGAGTTTCTGTTTACAGGCAAAATACAAAGTTGAAGGGACAGGCCAAAGACATCTCAGTTCATCTGTGATGTGGGGGGTTGGGTGGGACACACGGAGTTCTAAAATGTCTTTTAGCAGGACTTGAATTAGAAGTGTCTTGTAGCTGACATAAGTTATTCCTCTTCCAATTCCTTTTTTGGTAGGCACAACTGTCGAGCGACTTGCAGCTATGTACCCTCTGCTATCTCAAAGAGATATATCTGCAGTATGTTAAGTGCACATCATATGGCAAAAAGTGAATTCAAAGGCAATCCACTTGGTCAAAGGGAATGGCACATGTGATTAAACAGAGCTGAGACAATTCGTTCAGTTTTAACGTTCACTTCAGGTTTAAGTTCTGAGGAAATGGGTCTTACAATGTCATTAAAATAAGAAAAGCCCTTTATGAAGTTAAGATGTATGCTACTTTTTTTAAAAAAAAAGATCTGGGGGATAATAATTAAAGTATTTAATAATAACATTGGAAGTCAAAGGAGCAGGATATGTTTTCTAGTAACAAGGAGGAGCTTGTGTGATTCACGTATATTGGAAATATATACAATTTTTAAAGCTCTGTTGGGAAATGATTTGATTTTAATGTTTGTGGGACTAGCATTGTTTGGGTTTCTTAACATAGTTGTAAAGCATTGGTAATCTTCAAAAATTATAATTATGCATGTCACAGAGAAAGTGGATGGAGGAAATTTTTTCTCTCACTCTCATAATATGAAAAATCAAAGTCATTTAATGAAGCTGACTGTTGGAAGGTTCTAGACATTCTTCCAATTGGAACTCATTCGCCCAGGAGACAGTGATGGCGACCAACCTGGATGGCTTAAAAAGAGAATTGGACAAAAGGATGCTGGAATGAATGGACCATTTGCCTGATCCAGCAGCCTCTTCTTATGTACTTATGGTGAAATTGAAGTTTTTTTCAAAATGAGTGTCAGGAGATTGTCCCTCCGTAGGATTTTTGAGCTACGGAGTTTGTAGAACTATGTATTCAAAGTCTTGGGAAAGGGACACTGGTGGCACTGTGGTCTAAACCACTGAGCCTCTTGGGCTTGTTGATCAGAAGGTCAGCAGTTCAAATCCCCGCGATGGGGTGAGCTCCCATTGCTCGGTCCCTGCTCCTGCCAACCCAGCAGTTCGAAAGCACACCAGTGCAAGTAGATAAATAGGTACCACTGCGGCAGGAAAGTAAATGGCGTTTCCGTGCACACTGGTTTCTGTCAGGTGTTCCGTTGCGCCAGAAGCGGTTTAGTCATGCTGGCCACATGACCCAGAAAGCTGTCTGTGGACAAACGCCAGCTCCCTTGGCCTGAAAGCAAGATGGGCGCTGCAACCCCATAATTGCCTTTGACTGGACTTAACCGTCTAGGGGTCCTTTACCTTTACCTTGGAACAGCATGAATCTAGGAGCAAGACAAAAACTGAACTTTGGGGCTGTCAGTGAGTAGATGTGTAGCCATGATTTGAGTGATTTATTGAGGACTGCAATTTTATTCCTTTGCACTTTTTAAAACGAATCATTGCTGATTTTATCAATACTCATATTCTGAATTAGCTGATAGCATTTGATACAAATGGATTAAACACCATTAACCTTTGATATTTCGTTATACAGTCGGCACGCTTGAATTCTTCTCATCCCAACTTCTCGGTTATTTTCTTCTCGGTGGCATGTGTTTTTGTTGCATTAGCAGCCCCACAAGCTGCACATGTTGTGCGTTTGCTTCTGTGTGTTTTTTGGTGTGGCATATTCGACGTTAGTTACATTGCAATCGCATCAGTCAAGTTCCAGCTCTTCTGCTGTGTGCTCACTTGCTAACAATACTGGTGGCTTTGACGAAGCGATACCAAAATATCTCATGCTGTGGCCAGTTGCTACATGCGTGATTAGCAAGTTTTTGCTCAGCCAGCACAGCACACACAGGTGTGAGCAGTGCCTTCTGGGAAAGTTGTGACCTCATACTCTTATTTGGAGGAGGCCCTCTGTGGCTGAAACTGAATCTCTCACCTGTTAGGTCCAGAATAGATGCATTGACCATTACTACACTGTGAAGAGAGGGCATCTCAAATACTTTCCAGCCGATGAACATTTGACCATATCCTCTGTGCATTTAGATGGGTGCAGTCCCTTTAAAGTTTCACGACTTCTCTATCAGAGGTTTAGATTGCATGCTATTTTGTCTTCCAAACAAGAAAGTGTCAGGAGACCAAACTTAAGTCACATGAGCAGCGGATCTTATTGACATTCAAGTGTTTTCCATAATACTGCCTAAGCATGAGACATAACAACCATGCATGAGATAAAGCCAAGTACCAGAAACATAGTATTTCATTTGACAATATAACATCATTCTCCCCACCTGCGATTAATAATAATAATATATTTATACCCCACCCATCTGGCTGGGTTTCCCCAGCCACTCTGGGAGGTTCTCAACAGAATATTAAAAACATGATAAAACATCAAACATTAAAAACTTCCCTAAATAGGGTTGCCTTCAGATGTCTGGTATTCAAAGGAATACTGACTCCAGCGCTGAAAGCAGAACATAGCCATTGTGGAAGAGATATGGAGCAGTACAGATATTCCACAAGTACTGTTGTGCTCATGTCCTGCTTAATAATAATAATAATACCTTTATTGTCAATGTACAGGGGATATGGGTGGCGCTGTGGGTTAAACCACAGAGCCTAGGGTTTGCCAATCAGAAGGTCAGTGGTTCAAATCCCCGTGACGGGGCGAGCTCCCGATGCTCAGTCCCTGCTCCTGCCAACCTAGCAGTTCAAAAGCACGTCAAAGTGCAAGTAGATCAATAGGTACCGCTCTGGTGGGAAGGTAAACGGGGTTTCCGTGCGTTGCTCTGGTTCACCAGAAGCGGCTTAGTCATGCTGGCCACATGACCTGGAAGCTGTACGCCAGCTCCCTCGGCCAATAAAGCGAGATGAGCGCCGCAACCCAGAGTTGGCCACAACTGGACCAAATGGTCAGGGGTCCCTTTACCTTTAAGGGGAAATTGGACATTCTGGGATCAAATCAGAAACTGGGACAGCTTCTGTAAATCCGGGATTGTCCCTGGAAAATAGGGACACCTGGAGGGTCTGCAATATAGCTCCATTATTATATACCTCAATCTGCAATTCTCGATCCACTTAGCAGAGTAAGTCCCAGTGAAATCTGTGGAACTTTGTAGACTTCTATAGCAGGGGTGGGAAATCTGTGACTGTTTGGATGTTGCTAGACTACAAGTTCCATCATCCCTGGCCATTGACTCTGCTGCCTGGGGCTGATGGGAATTGTAGTTCAGCAACATCTGGGCAGTTACAGGTTCCCCACCAGTCATGTGAATGGAGAAAGTGACCAAGGATTCTTTAACTTCCCCCACAGTAGCAGCGGGGTTGCCATCAGAGTTGTTCCTTTACATACTGTCCCAGTTACGGGCAGTCAGAGTCCTGGCTTGGTACGTTGGGCCCAGAGGGAAATGCTGGTCTTATATACCCCTCCCGGCCCTTGCCACCAGGTGCTACGAGTCTTCTGTCAAGCCTCACCTGTGCAGCCGCGCCTTGCCCTTCCAGGCCAAACACAGGAAGACCCCAGTCCTGCGAGGCCCTACCAGTCACAGGGCCTGGCTGCTGCACGCACTCCTGACAGTACTTCCCCCCCATAGGAAATTGGGGTTCCACCCCCGGTCAAGGCCTGGGCTTGTCTGGGAACCTCCGGTGAAAGGCCCTTGATTTGCCTTGAGAGAGTCTCTAAACCTCTTTTGTTGACCACCAGTATTACGCAGGCGTGTGCACGAAGTTGGCAGGCTCCCATGATCTTTCCTCGGGACCATAGCCTATCCAGTCAATTAGATAGTGGAGTTTGTCATGGAGCCACTTCAAGTCCTGGACCTGGGTGACCTGGAACTCCTCATGGCCATCAACCTGGACTGGAGGTGGTGGCAGGGCAATGCAATCTGGAAAATAGTCCGCATGGCAGGGCTTGAGCTGGAACACCGGGTGGATCTTCAGAGAGGAGGGGATTTCCAACTTGTAGGCAACCGGATGGATCTGCTGCGGGATGGGGGAAAGGTCCCTGGTACTTGTAGTCCAGCTTAGCCAAGGGACGTCTAGTGTGGTGGTGCTCCAAGGACAGCCAGACTTGTCCCTGACCTGGAACGCGGGCCCCTGCTGACGCCGTTGGTCATTTTGCGCCTTATAATCGGCCTTGGCTCTCTCTAGGTGCTGTACCAGGTCGGCTTGTGTCTCCTGAATGTGGGAGACCCGATCATTGGCAGAAGGCATGAGAGACGCTGCCAGTGTGCAGGGGTGGTGGCGCGGGTGGTACCCGAGGTGGGCATAGAAGGGGCTCTGTCCCGTGGAGGCATGGCAGGCGTTGTAGGCAAACTCGGCCAATGGCAGCAGATCCGACCTGTCATCCTGATGGTAGCTCAGGAAGCAGCGGAGATATTGTTCCAGAACTTGATTAACCCTTTCCGTCTGGCCGTCTGTTGTTTGCCCTTTCAGGCCAAACTCAGGAAGGCCCCAATCCTGCGAGGCCCTACCAGTCACAGGGCCTGGCTGCTGCACGCACTCCTGACACATACTGCACAGGGTGCTGACCTCTCTGCAAATGCCAGGCATGCTGTTTCTGTGTGAGACAGGCTCGATATTAGAAGTCTGGCATCCTTGCCTAGTAAATGGAGCAATACTTTTGGCCTGGTGCACAGTCTCTTTAGCTGCAGCTTCCAGCTCCATTTCCCAGCCCTGCAGAAACTCTGAGCTGAGGAATATGTCCTCTAAATCGAGATGTGGGCAGTCGTGGCATGGCTCTCACAACTCCTTTATATTATTACTGATCAAGAGTTCTATCAATCTGATAGCTCCTTAAAGAAAGAAGAGCAGCTGGGAGGTGAAGTAGCAACATACCTATTTTATTTTGTATTCTTTAGCCCAAATTCCTGCACCGCAACACACGGCACAGACAGGACACACTTTTACCAGTTTCCCTATGCCTTTGTGCATTGTTGCGATTACAATTTTAGCAACCGATTGGTTGTATCTGGCCATGAATGTGCTTCCTGGTAATGTTGCCTAGATTGGACAAATGAAACTCAAACCTTCAGAAGGATCATGCATGTGATAAGGGTACTGCAAATCTGCATTCACTCGCTGGATCATCACCGGAAGAAGCAAAGATCACCAGTGTCGAAGCAATGATTCTTCAACATTGACTTCGTTGGACTGGTCATGTCATATGGATGTCTGATTATCATCTTCCAAGCAACTACTCTATTCCGAACTTAAAAATGGAAAGCGTAATACAGGTGGTCAACAAAAGAGGTTGAAAGATTCTCTTCAAGGCAAATCTAAAAAAATATAGTATAAACACCGACAAATGGGAAACAGTGGCCTGTGAGTGCTCCAATTGGAGAACAGCCTTTACCAGAGGTGTCATGGACTTTGAAGATGCTCGAAATCAGGACGAAAGGAAGAAATGTTCTAAGAAGGAGGCACATTTGGCAAAGCCTCACCGTGATCAACTCCTGCCTGGAAACCTCTGTCCCCACTGTGGATCCGGAATCGGCCTCCACAGTCACTTACGGACTCACTGTTAAGACAGTGTTCATGGAAGACAATCTTACTCAGGTGTGAGTGATCACCAAAGATGATGAAGAAGAAGCAAGCCCACAAACAAAGTGCCACAGCGACAGCATTCACCAGACAGGCTTACAGCTGTTAACGTGTATGCACAGAACAGGACTCATGAAAATAAAAGCCTGAAGACAAGTTATCATTAGTCACTGACACCCACTTAATGTTCTCGCGCTGTCACAGAGTTAACCATGCAGTCACACGTACCAGACTGTGGAAAGAATGTTCAGTGCTCGGGATGGAGGAAAGGTCACTATGCGAAGGCTCACTCGCATGCAGTGCCTGGTGCTGGCTAAATGACAACGTCTCCCCAGCTGACCTCGCAGGCACATTTCCTGGAGATGATACAGAATTGAATCAATTTATTTGCTGGTTCACAGATGGACCTGTTGACTTTTCAGAAGGCCCGCCTTATAAGCTGCTGTTATAAGCTCCTTATAAGCTCCTGTGGAACGGATCCATTGCTGATGAAAAGAAGAAACTCATTATTGTCATATGAATATATTATTATTATTATTATTATTATTATTATTATTATTATTATTATTATTATTATTATTATTATTAGGGTTCTGGCACCTCTCAGGTGGCCACCATTGCCATTCTCAGAGAACAAGTGAGATGTTCATGGTAAGTTCTGGCACCTTATTTTCTAGAAGAATAGCACTTATTCCTATTCTTTCCACTTATATACTGCCATTTATCCAAAGATCCCAGAGTGGTATACAACATTAAGAACATAATTTACAGAGCATAACAATAGAAACATAAGAATATAGCATAAGAATAGATAGCCTAAGAATACAAGAAGCGTAATAGGTAAAAAGGTAAAGGACCCCTGGATGATTAAGTCCAGTCAAAGGCGACTACAGGGTTGTGGTGCTCATCTCGCTTTTAGGCAGAGGGAGCCAGCATTTGGAATTATGGAATTATGCAACCTCCAAGCCAAGAAGAGAAGTAACTATACAGCCTTTAGAAGACATCTGAAAGCAGTCATGTATCAGGAAGTTTTTCAATGTTTAACCTTTTATTATGTTTTTATATGTGTTGGAAGCCACCCAGAGTGGCTGGGGCAACCCAGACAGATGGGCAGGGTATAAATAATAAAATTATGATGATGATGGACTAGGACGTCCCAGTTTTCATCAGAGAAATTTTGGAGGATAGGAGACTGGGAGCCTATTGTGAAGTCTCTGGAGGCCAGATTGAATACCTGAGCTATGTTTCTCCGTAAGCTAACACCCCCCCCCCTTACATTTGCAGTATTCCAATGTGTATTAAAAGGATTTATTTGAAATAAGAGAAACCAAGAAATGTCCATGGGAACACACTCAAATGAATGTTTCATTTTGCTGAAGCAACGCTGGCTCTACCATTGGGTAGGGTGAAGAAACTGCCTCAGGTGGTGGATTCTCAGGGCCAGCAGAAGCAATTCTGACCGCCCCAGCCGTTTCCCTCTGTTGCCACATGACCTTCTAATGTGCTGCCTCAGATGTGGCAGAGGATGCTATACGTAAAGTAAGATGCATCTGCAAGCCCAGTTGGTTTCTGTATGCAGAATTGGGAGGGGATGTTTGGCAGCGTTAAGGTAAATTCAGTGGTGTAAGGAAGTTTTGATGGATGCAATAATGGAATACCAAATGGTTTAGTTTATGTAAAATATGCAGGAATTCATGATATGCAAAATGAACCATGGAAAGAGAAGAAGGGAAGTCATTGATATTTTAAGGATGTTTAAATGAGTATTCTAAGTTGTAAAACAGAATATCTATCATCTATCTATCTATCATCTATCATCTATCTATCTATCTATCTATCTATCTATCATCTATCTATCTATCATCTATCTATCCATCTATCTAGCTATCTATCTATATCTATTTATATATGGGAGCCATTGTGGAAGAGATATGGAGCACTACAGAAATTCCACAAGTACTGTTGTGCTCATGTCCTGCTTAATAATAATAATAATAATGTTCAATGTACAGGGGACGTGGGTGGTGCTGTAGGTTAAACCACAGAGCCTAGGGCTTGCTGATCAGAAGGTCGGCGGTTCGAATCCCCGCGACGGGGTGAGCTTCCGTTGCTCATCCCTGCTCCTGCCAACCTAGCAGTTTGAAAGCACATCAAAGTGCAAGTAGATAAGTAGGTACCGGTCTGGCGGGAAGGTAAATAGAGTTTCTGTGGGCTGCTCTGGTTCGCCAGAAGTGGCTTAGTCATGCTGGCCACATGACCCAGAAGCTGTCTGCAGACAAACGTCGGCTGCCTCGACCAGTAAAGCGAGATGAGCTCCGGAACCCCAGAGTCATTTGTGACTGGACCTAACACTCTGGGTGGCAGCTTCCAGCATATACAAAAACATAGTAAAACATCAAGCATTAAAAACCTCTGTATTCAGGACTACATTCAGATGTCTTCTAAAGATTGCATTTATCTCCTTGACATCTGATGGGAGGGTGTTCCACAGGGTGGGTGCCACTACCAAGAAGGCCCTCTGCCTGGTTCCCTGTAGCTTCATGTCTCGCAGTGAGGGAACTGCCAGAAGGCCCTCAGAGCTGGACCTCAGTGTCCAGGCTGAACAATGGGGGTGGAGATGCTCCTTCAGGTCTACAGGGCTGAGGCTGTTTAGGGCTTTAAAGATCAGCACCAACACTTTGAATTGTGATTGGAAATGTACTGGGAGCCAATGTAGGTCTTTCAAGACCGGTTTTATATGGTCCCAGTGACCACTCCCTGTTACTATAAGCACCATGAGCTTCCCATAGGCATCTGGTTGGCCACTGTGAGAAAAAGATGCTGGACAAGATAGGCCAATGACCTGTTCTAGAAGGTTCCTGATGTGATGCACTCCCTTTATTATAGGCCAAATTTGATTTATTTCCAGCAAAACTGGTGTGTTTTGTAAACTAAACCTGAACAGAAAAAGAAGATAGGGCAATAGGAAACATCGGTAAGAGAAAGCCCAGTTTTTTGCTAAAAGCTGTGCACTCGAAAAAGTAACATTTCATCGGCGTGATCCATATATTATTCAAGGAAGTTCCTGGCAGAATACACAAGCTTCCTTTACAAGTCACTGAAGCTCATTAACTCTCCTCGCGCACACTTGCCATCTGGCTGCACTTATGAGATATTATTGCCAATGTGCCTCATAGTCTGTGACAACCCTCAGTCTGTAGATGAAAACGAAGTGGGACCTTATGCCATCTAATTTCTCTGAAACAAGTTGGCATCTTCTGATTCTTCTTCAAATGCCCTGTAGGGGGAAAAAACCCTAACATTTTCTAACGTTAATGGCAAGCAAAAAAATATGCATAATGTTTGTTTGTTTGTTTTCTTCATTCAGAAGGACACTTAACCATGGGAACAGCCCGAGACTGATGGCATCCCCTCCCATATATAGATAGATATAGCTAGATAGCTAGATAGCTAGATGGATGGATAGATAGATATAGATATAGATAGATATAGATAGATATAGATAGATAGATGGATAGATAGATAGATGATAGATAGATAGATAGATAGATAGATGATAGATGATAGATAGATAGATAGATAGATAGATAGATAGATAGATAGATGATAGATAGATAGATAGATAGATAGATGATAGATAGATAGATGATAGATAGATAGATGATAGATAGATAGATAGATAGATAGATAGATAGATAGATAGATAGATAGATGATAGATAGATAGATAGATAGATAGATAGATAGATAGATATCTGTGTCCATGAACACAATCTTAACGGTGAGTCCGTAAGTTACTGTGGAGGCCGATTCTGGGTCCACAAGTGCTTCCACAGTGGGGACAGAGGTTTCTGGGCAGGAGTTGATCACGGTGAGGGTTTGCCAAACGTGCCTCCCTCTTAGAACATTTCTTCCTTTCGTCCTGATTTCGAGCGTCTTCAAAGTCCATGACACCTTTGGTAAAGGCTGTTCTCCAATTGGAGCACTCACAGGCCACTGTTTCCCATTTGTCGGTGTTTATACTATATTTTTTTTAGATTTGCCTTGAAGAGAGTCTTTCAACCTCTTTTGTTGACCACCTGTATTACGCTTTCCATTTTAAAGTTTGGAATAGAGTAGTTGCTTGGAAGATGATAATCAGGCATCCGTACTACATGACCAGTCCAACGAAGTTGATGTTGAAGAATCATTGCTTCGACACTGGTGATCTTTGCTTCTTCCAGTGATGATCCAGCGAGTGAATGCAGATTTGCAGTACCCTTATCACATGCATGATCCTTCTGAAGGTTTGAGTTTCATTTGTCCAATCTAGGCAACATTACCAGGAAGCACATTCATGGCCAGATGCAACCAATCGGTTGCTAAAATTGTAATGGCAACAATGCACAAAGGCATAGGGAAACTGGTAAAAGTGTGTCCTGTCTGTGCCGTGTGTTGTGGTGCAGGAATTTGGGCCAAAGAATACAAAATAAAATAGGTATGTTGCTCCTTCACCTCCCAGCTGCTCTTCTTTCTTTAAGGAGCTATCAGATTGATAGAACTCTTGATCAGTAATAATATAAAGGAGTTGTGAGAGCCATGCCACGACTGCCCAAATCTCGGTTTAGAGGACATATTCCTCAGCTCGGAGTTTCTGCAGGGCTGGGAAATGGAGCTGGAAGCTGCAGCTAAAGAGACTATGAAGTGCACCAGGTCAAAAGTATTGCTCCATTTACTAGGCAAGGTTGCCAGACTTCTAATGTTTATATCGAGCCTGTCTCACACAGAAACAGCATGCCTGGCATTTGCAGAGAGGTCAGCACCCTGTGCAGTATGTGTCAGGAGTGCGTGCAGCAGCCAGGCCCTGTGACTGGGTGGGCCTCGCAGGATTGGGGCCTTTCTGAGTTTGGCCTGACGGAAAGGGTTAATCAAGTTCTGGAACAATATCTCCGCTGCTTCCTGAGCTACCATCAGGACAACTGGTCGGATCTGCTTCCATTGGCCGAGTTTGCCTACAACAAGACCTGCCATGCCTCCATGGGACAGAGCCCATTCTATGCCCACCTTGGGTACCACCCACACCACCACCCCTGCACACCGGCAGCATCTCTCATGCCTTCTGCCAATGATCGGGTCTCCCACATTCAGGAGACACAAGCCGACCTGGTACAGCACCTAGAGAGAGCCAAGGCCGATTATAAGGCACAAAATGACCAACGGCATCAGCAGGGGCCCGCGTTCCAGGTCAGGGACAAGTCTAGCTGTCCTTGGAGCACCACCACACCAGACATCCCTTGGCTAAGCTGGACTACAAGTACCAGGGACCTTTCCCCATCCTGCAACAGATCAATCCGGTCGCCTACAAGTTGGAGATTCCCCCCTCTCTGAAGATCCATCAGGTGTTTCACGTATCCCAGCTCAAGCCCTGCCATGCGGACTATTTTCTGGGTCGCATTGCCCTGCCATCACCGCTAGTCCAGGTTGACAGCCATGAGAAGTTCCAGGTCACCCAGGTCCAGGACTTGAAGCGGCTCCATGACAAACTCCACTATCTAATTGACTTGGGCTACGTCACGCTGGCCACGTGACCCGGAAGTGTCTTCGGACAGCGCTGGCTCCTGGCCTCTTAAGTGAGATGAGCGCACAACCCTAGAGTCGGACACGACTGGCCCGTACGGGCAGGGGTACCTTTATCTTTACCTTTATGAGCCCGAGGAAAGATCATGGGAGCCTGCTGACTTCGTGCACACGCTTGCGTAATATTGGTGGTCAACAAAATAGGTTTAAAGACTCTCTCAAGGCAAATCAAGGGCCTTTCACCGGAGGTTCCCAGACAAGCCCAGGCCTTGACCAGGGGTGGAACCCTGTTTTCCTATGGGGGGGAGTACTGTATTAATATTAGTATTTAATATTAGTATTATTTTATTTATGCACCACTCATCTGACTAGGTTGCCATCCACTCTGGGCAGCTTCCAACATATATAAAAACATAATAAAACATTAAAAAACTTCCCTATACAGAGCTGCCTTCAGATGTCTTTGAAAGGTTGTATGGTTCCTTATTGAATTGGGAATCGGATATCTCCATACCATAGCTGTGAACTTACAGATTTGAAAATAAGGGACCAGCAGCCTTGAAAATAAGGGACCTGCAGCCAAAATAAGGGACCTGCAGCCTCACCTGTTCCAGGCACTCCAGTCTTCCTGTCCTCCTGCAGTCTGGTCAAACTCATGCTGGGTAGCTTCGAGAACACTGTCCAACAAACTTTGTAACCAAAGGTTCAACTGAATAGAATCTGAATCACATGCACCACAAGACCTATGCAGCCTCAACTTAAGATGTCTCCCCAGCCTGGCTTTGCACTGCAAAGTTTGCAGCACCACATGCAACAAAATGGCGTCCAGCATTCAAAACACCCCTCAGCTTGCATTAACTAGCCACACATAAGGCATGCAAGCTCCACCCCCCAGTCATTCTTAGACTTCTTATTGGGTGAGCAACACAGCCAAGCAACACAGTTGGAGCCTCCCTCCTCCCTGGCCGGCAGGGAGAGAGGGAGAGGAGCTGCTTCCTTTGAAATTTAAGGAACATTTAAGGGACATCCATCAATAAGGGACAGTAGCAGGACATGGTGCTGGAATAAGGGACTGTCCCTTCAAATAAGGGACACTTGATAGCTATGCTCCATACCCTCCAACATTTCTCCAGTGAAAATAGGGATGTCCTAAAGAGAAGTGGGATATTCTGGAATCAAACCAGAAATCGGGACGGCTTCTGTCAATCTGGGACGTTTCCTGGAATATACGGACACTTGGAGGGTCTGTTCTTGCCGATAGAATAGGCCTGAAAGAAGCATGATAGCATCAGTTTACTCCTGCAGCAACTTTAGCAGCAAAATCCTTCTCTTTTGGCCACACTGCCAATAAATTTGTAATTTACTCCCATGTCTCACCTTCTGAGCTGAAGCACTTTCATACTGGAATAAACTAATCCTGTTTGAGAGGGTAGAGGTGAATGCACTATAAGTTTCAATTGTATGTGTGTTCATTAAAAGAGTCCCACACTATAATTAGTTACATAACTTTTATGGGAGGTGCTAGATTGCCCCAGATCAACCGGAATCAAGTTATATGAGGGTAAAGGTCTAAGCCAGTTGACTACAAGTCCCTTGAGATGTTTTTAATGATGTTCATGTGCAGTCTGTCCTTAGGCAGAATTCTTCTAATTCCTTCTTTATCTTTTTTTGTTATCTATTGTCTGCAGCACTTTGTCTGAGACACTTGGCCCAGCACGGTTATTTATCCTATGGTTACATGCCTCTCGATACTTTCCTCAACTGAATGCCTCTGTACGGCACAGAATGTGCCCAAATAATTGCTTCCAAATTAGTTCGTCTCGTACATTTCTCCATGGCAATCTAAATATTCATAATTGAAGTCTTTATTTTGTTTTTGTTTTTTGAGACACAACAAAAAACATGGCTGTGCTTCTTTATCTGTGGTTTCACTGCAACTTACGTCATTATGTTCATTAGAGAATATCACTTGCATCATTACATATCTATTGTGTTCCAAAAAAGGCCAAAATTACAGAGGGGCCTCTGCCCAGTTTCAGGATTGCTAGGTTCCAATATAAATCTTTGTGATTTCCCCCCACTCTTTGGTCTTCTCAGCTTGTATGAAGAGAGGCTGTGAGCCTTCCATTTGCTCTAAAGGTAAAGGTACCCCTGCCTGTACGGGCCAGTCTTGACAGACTCTAGGGTTGTGTGCTCATCTCGCTCTAGAGGCCGTGAGCCGGCGCCATCCGCAGACACTTCCGGGTCACGTGGCCAGTGTGACATTGCTGCTCTTTCGAGCCTGCACCAGTGCAGCACACGGAACACCGTTTACCTTCCCGCTATAAAGCAGTACCTATTTATCTACTTGCACTTTTAAGGATGCTTTTGAACTGCTAGGTGGGCAGGAGCTGGGACCGAAAGACGGGAGCTCACCCCGCCGCGGGGATTCGAACTGCCGACCATACGATCGGCAAGTCCTAGGCACTGTGGTTTTACCCACAGCGCTACCCGCTCTAGCCACCAATAAATACTTGGGGGTGAGGGTCTGGCTAAGTACATTGAAGGCTGTGGAGTAAAATAAGAACAATAATGGCAGCTAGGGCTCCCCCCCCCCCGGGGGGGTTCTCAAGAGTATAAAGCAGTGCTTTTTGGGGGGTGGGGAGCGCAGAGATACACATACCCCTAAACATTTTGTGAATCTAAGTTTGGCCACATTGAGGGGCAGTATTTCAATATGAGTAGGTAAAATGAGAGTACCTCTAAACATATTTTTAGGGGGGAAAGCACTGGTATAAAGTACCAGCAACTTTTTATTTCAAATGTTAAAATCATGGCACTTACTGTAAAAACTTCATGGTGAGTACCGGCACCATTTTTCCTAAAAAGAAGCACTGATAATAGTTAACATAGAAACTGATGTAGTAATAATAAATTGTGTCCTCCCTAAAAGAGGGCACGTGTGGCGGTGAGACCTGGAGACCGACCTCCTGGTTGTGGGTGGGTCTATTGGATAGCCACAACACCCGATTGGTAGGTCTCTCATTGCTGGGTGTTATCTGGCCAATGGGGTGCAGTCTAAACGGATCGAGGGACCTATATATACCCATGCACATGACCCAGAGCTTCCTCTTTCAGCTCGTGCATCGGAAAACCCGCCCACCTCTCCCTAATTTTAGGGCATTTTGCGATTGACGTTGCTATGCCGTTGTGTGTCGTCTGTCGTTGGGACAGGGGCACGGCAGGAATTTCCCCCACTTGGCTGATTGGCTGTTGCCATTTGGGTTTCGCCTGCTGCGTAGCAAATCATCACAACTTGTAAGCTTGTGACTAGGCACTGGTTCATATGATAGGGATGGGAGAACGGTCTTGCCATCCCTATGTGAAGGGTATTCCGTTGAAGGAATCCAAGGACTCAACTTGGTTTGGTCAACCCCCAAAAGGGGGTTGTGCCCATGCCTGAATCGAGGGGAGCATCTGGGGAGAGAACAGAGTCTGTTCCCAGGCTTTTCACCTGCCTCAGGTGTTCACCCTTGGCTGACCTATGATAGAGCTCTGGGTCAGCGCTGCCTGCAAGGGTGTAGGAAGCTAGTTGAACCAGAGCCTATGCAACCAGTCACTTTCTGTAATCAATAAAGTTGTGGCCTAAATTCTGCCCAAAACCAAAACTAAAATTTGAGTCAAATGTGTCTTTATTTAAGGGGGACGTCTCTGGGTCTGAACACACAACAACAACAACAACAACAACAACAACAACAACAACAACAACAACAAAACAACAGTTTTATATGCCTCCCATCTGACTGGGTTGCCCCAGTCACTTTGGGCAGCTCCCCAAAAAATAAATAAATAGCAAAAGCACGAACATTAAAAATCTCCCTGAACAGGACTGCCTTCAGAGGTCTTTTTAAAATCACACATCTTCCGGGAGGGCATTGAACAGGCGAGACTACCGAAAAGGCTCTCTCCTGGTTCCCTGTAACCTCACCTCTCACAACGAGGGAACCACAGAAGGCCCTCAGAGCTGGAGGGAAGGAATGAGAGAAGGCCCCCTTTTTCACATGTGGCTACACTGTAATAAAAGATAAATAAATAGCTAATTATATTCAAGCTCCCACATGAATCACGCTGTAGTAAGGGAACACTGTGATTCCACACAATGGCTTGGTATGGAGACATAATGTTCATGCTGCTCTGCTATTATACGTCAAACTCACATGCACTTTTGAAAGTTAATACCTAATTTGGTAAACACCTGCTGACAGATTGGCTTGGTTCTGCTTCTAAGGCATTAGTACAGCTCGCTGTAGGAATTTGCCTGTTTGTTTGTTTGATTTGTTTCTACTAAGATCGCTCTTGTATGCGGAGCTACTGCACAGGTAGCTTAGCAAAACCAGAGTACCTCACTGCGGGCGACAATGAAGTATGCAACATGTTCTGCTCTTTTTTTCATGGTTTGCATTTGTGCCTGCAGAATTGCAGGCTTGTCAATGTAAGAAGATGGAATTATTGGTGTGCTTTTGAAAGTCCACAGTGAAGATAGCCCACGTATCTGACTCAAAGTCGTAGTCAGGAAGCAAAACTATTTGCTGCATTATTAGTTTATCATTTATCAGTTGCCTTTTAAATGTGTATACCGCCCTATTCCCACAGGTCTCGGGGCGACTGCAACATAAAATCACAAAATTCATAATAAAAACAAAAGCAACCCAATAAACCACCCCCTTCTCCAACACATCTAAAAAAGGCATCAGATGTCAATCAGCCAAAGACCTGGTTGAAGAGAAACGTTTTTTGCCTGGTGCCTAAAGGTGTACAGTGGTACCTTGGTTCTCAAACTTAATCCTTTCCGGAAGTCTGTTCCAAAGCCAAAGTGTTCCAAAGCCAAGGTGCGGTTTTGCATAAAAAGTAATGCAAAATGGATTAAGCCGTTCCAGACTTTTAAAAACAACCCCTAAAACAGAGACCATTGATCCATAAAATGAAAACAATAATCAATGTACTGTAGTATAAAATAAATAAGACAGTATTGTAGATGATAAAAATAATTTTTTTTTTCTAACCTGCGCTGATGACAGTCATTGTTTGGATGGGGGGCTTTTATCCATTTCCGCAGTCACACAGTCAATCATTCCGTAGCTGAACTAGGTTCCACACAGTCACAAAAACAAATTAACTAGAAAACCCAAAACAAACGCAAATGTTCGAAAACCAGAACACTTACTTTTGGGTTTTCAGTGTTTGGAAACCAAGGCGTTTGAGAACCAAGGTACCACTGTACAACCTTTAGAAGACTTCTGAAAGCAGCCCTGTATAGGGAAGTGGCTTTTTTATGTTTAATGTTTATTTATGCTTTTATATATGTTGGAAGCTGCCCAGAGTGGCTTGGGCACCCCAGTGAGATGGGTAGGGTATAATAATAATAATAATAATAATAATAATAATAATAATAATAGACATCCCTATTTTCATCAGAGAAATGTTGGCGGTTATGACATTAAGGAGACTCACAAGAAAAAGAGGCTGGGATCACCTAGTTAAAACATTAGAAAAACCCAATGCTTTTTTTCTTTTTAAAAATGTTTCAGGGCACTCTCATTTTGACTCAAGGAAATCTCCATTTTATAGTTCAAATCGGGAAAAATAAATATAGTAAATGGGAAAAAGTACAAAGATTCACAAAATGTTTAGGGGTATGCGTCCCCCCAGAAAAAATACAACTGCAAAAACCCATGGTTATTATTCAAGAGCAGAATATCTGAATTAGCTATTTAGGAACAGGGAGAGAAGTTTGCCTTTGTACAATTTCTTGCCCCAGCACTATTCACCCCATAATTAGTTGTGGCAGGTAGGTGACCCGTGGTTTCTGGTGTTGCCTGGCCTGAGAAAGGAAGAGGGTTCATTTACATTTCACCTTCATTTCTCAGCCTGCTCTCCGTCTTATAGGGTATATTCTCTCCCCCCCCCCCCCGCCCCAATTAACCTTGCATGCCATGTGGTTCCTTCTCCTGAAAAGTATGAAAGCATTACAAGGTTAATATGGAAATGTAGGTTAAAAATGTTCCGTGTCACCGGGAAGCGGTGGAATTACTTGGCTGCTACCAAGGGAGAAGACAGTGGGTTTCAGGGGCAACGGAACGCTGAATTTCCCATTGTATCACAATTATGGAAACAAATGCACTGTGATAAGCAGAGATTTAGAAATGTGCTCCTAATTATGGCACTTCATCAGAAACAGCAATCCTGAAAAGCTGCAATATTTAAAGGCATATGAAGGCCTTTTAAGCAAAAAGCACTCTCATTCATATATACATGTATATATCTTTAGAGATATATAGCAAATCTATATATAGCAGAGACATCACCTTGCCAACAAAGGTCCGTATAGTTAAAGCTATGGTTTTCCCAGTAGTGATGTATGGAAGTGAGAGCTGGACCATAAAGAAGGCTGATCACCAAAGAATTGATGCTTTTGAATTACGGTGCTGGAGGAGACTCTTGAGAGTCCCAGGGACTGCAGGAAGATCAAACCTCTCCATTCTGAAGGAAATCAGCCCTGAGTGCTCACTGGAAGGACAGATCCTGAAGCTGAGACTCCAATATTTTGGCCACCTCATGAGAAGAGAAGACTCCCTGGAAAAGACCCTGATGTTGGGAAAGATTGCAGGCACGAGGAGAAGGGGACGACAGAGGATGAGATGGTTGGACAGTGTTCTTGAAGCTACCAGCATGAGTTTGACCAAACTGCGGGAGGCAGTGGAAGACAGGAGTGCCTGGCGTGCTCTGGTCCATGGGGTCACAAAGAGTCAGACATGACTAAATGACTAAACAACAACAACAACAACAAGCAAATCTATTTGCAAAAACCTCACACATATTTTCACAGCTGTCTTTGCAGCAGTTCTGTAAGGCTAGTCAGTGCTATTCCATGCCCTCAAACTTTTCTCCGTGCATCCTCCACGAGAGGTCCAGAGGGTGACAACACGAGAACGGGCCCTTTCTGCTTCCCATTTCTGGGATGCTCTCCGCAGGGAGATTTGCCTGGTGCCTTCATTATACAGTGGTACCTTGCTTCTCAAACGCCTTAGTTCCCAAACGCTGAAAACCCAGAAAAAAGTGTTCCGGTTTTCGAACTTTTTTCGGAAGCCGAATGTCCAATGCGGTTGTTGGCTATTGTTTCTGGGGCGCCTGCACCAATCAGAAGCTGCGCCTTGGTTTTCAAGCATTTCGAAAGTCAAACGGACTTTCGGAACAGATTAAGTTTGGCGTTTTTGTTTTTGCTATTTATTTTGCATTTTTGTTTCTGAGGCTTTTTCGGCTCATTTGTTTTTGTGACTGTGTGGAACCCAGTTCAGCTACAGATTGATTGATTGATTGATTGATTGTGTGACTGCAGAAATGGATAAAAGCCCCCCATCCAAACAATGACTATCATCAGTGAAGATAAGGGGGGGGGGAATTATTTTATCATCTACAATATTGTCTTATTTATTTTATAGTACAGTACATTGATTATTGTTTTCATTTTATGGGATCGATGGTCTCGTTAGTAAAACTCATGTTAAATTGCTGTTTTAGGGGTTGCTTTTCATTGCCTGGAACGGATTAATCCATTTTGCATTACTTTTTATGGGAAAGCGCGCCTTGGTTTTCGAATGCTTTGGTTTTGGAATGGACTTCCAGAACGGATTAAGTTTCAGAACCAAAGTACCACTGTATCGCCTCAGCTAGGGGGTCGTATAACTCCATACCCTTCAACATTTCTCCAATGAAAATAGAGACGTCCTAAGGAAAAGTGGGAAAAGGAAAAGGGATGCGGGTGGCGCTATGCGTTAAACCACAGAGCCTAGGACTTGCCAATCAGAAGGTCGGCGGTTCGAATCCCCGCGGCGGGGTGAGCTCCGGTTGCTCGGTCCCTGCTCCTGCCAACCCAGCAGTTCGAAAGCATGCCAAAGTGCAAGTAGATAAATAGGTACGTTTCCGTGTGCTGCTCTGGTTTGCTAGAAGCGGCTTAGTCATGCTGACCACATGACCCGGAAGCTGTACGCTGGCTCCCTCGGCCTATAGAGCGAGATGAGCGCGCAACCCTAGAGTCAGTCACAACTGGACCTAATGGTCAGGGATCCCTTTACTTTTACCTTTAAGGAAAAGTGGGACCGTCCGGGATCAAATCAGAAACTGGGACGACTTCTGTAAATCTGGCATTATCCCTGGAGAAATAGGGACACTTGGAGGGTCTGCAATGTTAAGGAACAGAGAAGCAGCAACCTCAGTCTCTGAACAAGCTTTACAAATCTCTTTCCAAAATCCATGGGTTTTAATGGAGCTGGCTTGTATCCTAAAACTGCAAATTCTAACCAAACATGCTTGGAAGGAAATGGCATTAAAATCCGTGAGACTTCTAATTAAATGAGTCTATGATGGCACTGAATAACCTCAGCCAGAACCCATTTTCTATTATGCATACGGTTTAACAGAGGATTCGTGTGTGTGTGTGTGTGTGTTCTGGCAAAGACAGAAGTGGCATCAATCTAGTGAGTGACATTTCCCCTAAACAGCGGTACAAAGCTTTAAGAAAATTCCAAAATCAGCATTTCCAATTTATTCAAATTTTAGCAGCCTTCCCCGAAGAGGCTTCGCTTAAAACATACTGTCAGGGAACTGCCATCAGTGTCCGAGGGAGTGAGCAAGCTCCAAAGGGATCCCAGAGAGCGTCCCGAGAGTGGGAGAGGCAGCCCGTCTTCTGGGGAAGAGAATCAACGTAGCTCTAGTGGAGAAGGGGGGCAGATGGGGGAATCGGCAAGGCGGTCCCATGATTCCTTGCCGGGGACCAGCGGGGAGAGGAAGGGTCCTCCGCTGCCTACGCCCTCCTTGCGCAGAAGGCTTCCGCGCAGGGAGAGTAGGCGGAGACTTGGCATCAAAGAGCTTCTTTGCTGGAAGAAGTTTAAGAAACGCCCACTGACGGATTCTGCCAGCGATTGAGACAGTCACGGGCGAGTGGCTGCCCGGACAGGAAAGGTTCACTCAGGTAACCCAGCCAGAGGTTGGGACAAGCTTACGCACGAGCAACCCCTAGAACCATTACACATACATGACAGAATTAGATTGCAAAAAAAAAAACCCCAATATGAATGCATGGGGAACTGAAATTGTTTTGGGTAAAAAGTAGCCGTAAGATGGCCGTTGCTGGGTACCAGAGTAAGAAAACATAAATAAAACAAACGGACTCGTGTTGATAGTAAAAGCTGGTCCTGTGTCACTTTTTTCTAGCCTCCAAAAGATTTTAGGAAGTACAGTGGTACCTCGGGTTAAGTACTTAATTCGTTCTGGAAGTCTGTACTTAACCTGAAACTGTTCTTAACCTGAAGCACCACTTTAGCTAATGGGGCCTCCTGCTGCTGCCGCGCCACCGGAGCATGATTTCTGTTCTCATCCTGAAGCAAAGTTCTTAACCTGAAGCACTATTTCTGGGTTAGCAGAGTATGTAACCTGAAGCATATGTAACCTGAAGCGTATGTAACCTGAGGTACCACTGTACAGGTTTTCCCAAACCTTAAAGTTCTTAACCTGAGGTAATATTTCTGGGTTAGCGGAGTCTGTAACCTGAAGCGCATGTAACCTGAAGCGTATGTAACCCGAGGTACCACTGTAATAAGTATTTTTTTTAAACTGAACCTAGGTTAGAAACCCATGTGGCACAGGTACAAAAGCAAGTTATCCTCTAAATAAATCTTACTTTTCTACAACCGCTGTGCAGTTTCCGTACAAATATATGCCATCTTAAGGTTCTTCATGGCTTTCTGGTTCCCATAAGTGTGGGATGTAATTCCAGCCTGCATGTGACTGATGTATTTAATTCAGTTCCTCGGATTTTGTGTTGCATGTGCGTTGCTGGGAGCCATGGGACTAGGGAAAAAATGCATATGTTCCTTCACATAAACCCCTTCTGTCTAAGGCAGTATTCTTTCAGTGCACATTTGCTGTGCAGTCTAGCATAATTATGCCCAGAGCAGGCCTTAGGGTTAAATGATCAAATTCCCCCATTTTCAAAGTGCTCAAGAAATTTGGGGCACAACTGCTCAGAATGCCAGTGGCACATCTGTCTGTCCTGATGCCCATCTCCCCCCCCCCCCAAAAAAAAGAAAGGTTATTGGGAGACGATGATTAGTTGCTTTACTCATGGAAGCAAACCAAAGTGGCACCACATAAACGCTAAAACCGGTAACTTTTAGTGCCAAAATCCCAACAGAGCAGAAAAGATTGTTTATGTATGCGACCACGGCTGTGTGGATGTTATTGGGCCAGAGATGGAAAGAAGATAAAGTCCCTGCCAGAGAACAATGGCAGATCAAGTTGATGGATTATGCCAAAATAGCCAAAATGACTGGAAGAATCAGAAATCAGGAAGACCAAAATTTTAATAAGGAATGGGGAAATTTTATAATTGAATCTTAAAAACCATTGTAAACAGTAAAAATTGTTAGTAGGATTGGAATATCACTTGTAGTTTAAGGGTGAATTCTGGGCACAATGGAGATGTAAAAGATTTGGATTACAATGGTTCCTCGGGTTACAAACACCTCGGGTTACAAACACTTTGGGTTACAGACTCCACTAACCTGGAAGTAGTACCTCGGGTTAAGAACTTTACCTCAGGATGAGAACAGAAATTGTGTGGCGGCAGTGGGAGGCCCCATTAGCTAAAGTGGTACCTCAGGTTAAGAACGGTTTCAGGTTAAGAACGGACCTCCAGAACGAATTAAGTTCGTAACCAGAGGTACCACTGTATTATAAAGGATGCAGGAGGAAATGATTAACAATAGGACCTACAAAGGGGAGGATGGAAGTCCAGGAGATTCCTTGGAATCTAGTTTTTATGTTGTATGTTGGATATGTGATTATAAAACTTTAATCTGAAAAACCAAATAAATAAACTTATAAAAGTAAATATAAAAACCAATATCTTTTTGCAGATTGGTACCGTCACAAGTAGGTTCACCTTCACAGCGTAGGTTGCACACCTCTGCTGCAAATTCCCCACAAGCTCTGTGTAGATGTTATGCTAAACGTGTTGGGAAACAGAGTCCGTGGACCCACTCCCACCCATTTGCACCTTATTCTGCAAAGAAGTAACATCTGCACAGCAAAATGTGTCCCAATGTGCCGTGGGCAAGACACAGATAAATTTAACCAAAGTTCCTCGCAGACCAGCAGCGGAATCAGGTAATATGGCACCCTTTGTGGGGCCAAGATTTGACAGAGCAGCTGTGATGGTCTGGGATTTGGACTCAGAGGCTGAACTTGAAGAATCCCAGCCTGCACAGGAGTCCCTGCCTCCAGAACCAGCTGAGCCGGGGCTGGGGCCTGAGCCTGAAGGGTCCTCACCTGTGCTGGATCCTCAGGTGCAGGCACCAGCTGAGTCTGCTCTGGCTCCTGAAGTGATGGAGGACCCATTGCCTGCAGGTGCTCCACTCTCAGCCCCGTCAGAGGAAGCTGAGGTTGCCTCTAGGTCCGGTAACCCTCCAGCCTCTCCTGAGCTGCAGAGGCTCAGGGCAGAGAGGCAGAGGGAACTAAGTTCCCACAGGAGGAGTGCTCGCCTTCAGGCCAGGAGAGGTGAGTCACCTGTGGACCGGGGTCGCCCTATGCCTCGGGGCAGATAAAAGCCAGTCAGCCCCAGTCCCATGTTGAGGGAGCAACGTTGTTGGTGGTCTGTTCCTGCCTGCACCCTGTCCTGCTCTTCTGCCAGAGTTCCTGACCTCACCCAACTCCCTGCCTTGGACCCCGCTTCAGCTTTGAAGGACAGCCTCCATACCGCACCAATGACCTCGGACTGGACTCGGACCTCGCCTCTTGGTAGCCCCAGGACCAGCACACCAGCCCTCTCACCGCCTTCCCAAAGTCGGGTAAGGGATTCACCAGGTTTGGGGAAAGAGGAACGAGGGCTCCGGTAGTGTCCTAGAGACCTTCCGCCTCCTTCTCAATGCTGGGCAAATGCTAACTAGATTTTGGGAAGGAAGCAGAAAGGCACGCCCTTGGCCCTTGCACCCTGTGCAGTCCCCTGAACGACCCTCAGTCACTCTTCCCCAATGACTCTGTCGACATGCAGAGGGCAGGGAGGCTAGCTGATAGACCCCAGCTGTGCCGCCTCCTTCCATCGGCCCGTGCTCCGACATACATCAGCGACCTGAGCTTCAAAAGCCAGGGCACGCTATTAGCAGAGTGAACTGCGCACGCAGAATAGGCCTAGCCCCGAGCCCTTAACCCCTGACCCCTGACCCTCGACCCCCCGACCCATGGCCCATGACCCTTGACCCTTGACCCCTTGACCCTTGACCCCCTAACCCCTAACCACGGAAGTTCCCAGCATACTGTGCTGGAATGTAAACTGACATGTGACACACAACAATTCCACATGCCTGTTTCTTAAGGTAGAATGGAAATGTCAGAATAGGCCTAGCCCCTAGGCTCTGGCCCCTAGCCCTTAACCCTTAACCCTCAACCTCTGAATCCTGACCCTTGACCCCTGACACTCGACCCCTCGACCCTTGACCTTTGACCCACGACCCTTTACCTTTGACCCCTGACCTTTGACCCCACGACCCCTGACCCTTGACCTTTCACCCTCAACCCCTGACCCACGACCCTTGACCCTTGACCCCTAACCCCTGTTCCTTAAGGTGGAATGGAAATGTCAGAATAGGCCTAGCCCCTAGGCTCTGGCCCCTAGCCCTTAACCCTCAACCTCTCAACCTCTCAACCTCTCAACCTCTGAACCCCTGACCCTTGACCCCTGAACCTTGACCCCCGACCTTTGACCCCTGACCCCCTGACCTTTGCCCTATGACCCCCTGACCTTTGACCCCTCGACCCCCGACCTTTGACCTTTGACCCCCTGACCTTTGACCTTTGACCCTCGACCCCCTGACCCTTGACCCCTGAACCTCGACCCCCTCACCCCTGACCCTTGACCTTTCTCCCTCAACCTTTGACCCCTGATCCCTCGACCCTTGATCCTCGACCCCTAACCAATGGAAGTTCCCAGCATACTGTGCTGGAATGTAAACTGACATGTGACACACAACAATTCCACATGCCTGTTCCTTAAGGTGGAATGGAAATGTCAGAATAGGCCTAGCACCTAGGCTCTAGCCCCTAGCCCTTAACCCTCAACCTCCGAACCCCTGACCCTTGACCCCTGACCCCCGACCCCCCCGACCCTTGACCTTTGACCCTCGACCCCCTGACCTTTGACCTTCTGACCTTTGACCCTCGATCCTTGGCCCTTGACATTTGACCCTGACCTATGACCCCTGACCTTTGAACCTTGACCCCTGACCTTTGACCCTCGACCCTTGACCTTTGACCCTTGACCCCTGACCCACGACCCTTGACCCCAACCAATGGAAGTTCCCAGCATACTGTGCTGGAATGTAAACTGACATGTGACAGACAACAATTCCACATGCCTGTTCCTTAAGGTGGAATGGAAATGTCAGAATAGGCCTAGCACCTAGGCTCTGGCCCCTAGCCCTTAACCCTTAACCCTTAACCCTCAACCTCTGAACCCTGACCCTTGACCCCTGACACTCGACCCCCGACCCTTGACCCCCCTGACCTTTCACCCTCGACCCCTGACCCACAACGCTTGACCCTTGACCCCTAACCAACGGACGTTCCCAGCATACTGTGTTGGAATGTAAACTGACATGTTACAGACAACAATTCCACATGCCTGTTCCTTAAGGTGGAATGGAAATGTCAGAATAGGCCTAGCCCCTAGGTTCTAGCCCCTAGCCCTTAACCCTTAAACCTCAACCTCTCAACCTCTGAACCCTGACCCTTGACCCCTGACCCCGACCCCCTGACCCCGACCCCTGACCTTTGACCCTTGACCTTTGACCTTTGACCCCCTGACCCTTGACCTTTGACCCCTGACCCTTGACCTTTGACCTATGACCCCTGACCTTTGACCCTCGACCTTTGACCTTTGACCTTTGACCCCCGACCTTTGACCCTCGACCCCTGACCTTTAACCTTTGACCTATGACCCCTGACCTTTGACCCTCGACCCCTGACCTTTGACCCCCTGGCCTTTGACCTTTGATCCCTGACCAATGGAAGTTCCCAGCATACTGTGCTGGAATGTAAACTGACATGTGACACACAACAATTCCACATGCCTGTTCCTTAAGGTGGAATGGAAATGTCAGAATAGGCCTAGCCCCTAGGCTCTAGCCCCTAGCCCCTAGCCCTTAACCCTCAACCTCTGAACCCTGACCCTTGACCCCTGACCCCCGACCCCTGACCCCCGACCCCCGACCTTTGACCATCGACCCCTGACCTTTGACCCCCTGACCTTTGACCCCCTGACCTTTGACCCTTGACCCCCTGACCTTTGCCCTATGACTCCCTGACCTTTGACCCTTGACCCCCTGACCTTTGCCCTATGACTCCCTGACCTTTGACCCCTCGTCCCGACCTTTGACCTATGACCTATGACCCCCTGACCTTTGACCTTTGACCCTTGACCCCTGAACCTCGACCCCCTCACCCCTGACCCTTGACCTTTCGCCCTCAACCTTTGACCCCTGACCTTTGACCCTTGACCTTTCACCCTCGACCCCCTGACCCACGACCCTTGACCCTTGACCCCTAACCAACAGAAGTTCCCAGCATACTGTGCTGGAATGTAAACTGACATGTGACACACAACAATTCCACATGCCTGTTCCTTAAGGTGGAATGGAAATGTCAGAATAGGCTAGCCCCTAGCCCCTAGCCCTTAACCCCTGACCCCTGACCCTAGCCCCTAGCCCCTTGACCCCTTGACCCCTTGACTCCTGACCTTTGACCCTCGACCCGTGACCTCTGACCCTCGACCCCTGACCCTTGACTGTTCGAAAACCAAGGTACAACTGTAGTCCTATTCTGGGCAACGGCACCAAGCCTACTTGGTTCTTCATCATCACCTTACTCATCATCATCACCTTTTATTTATTTACTGGTGGGGATTTTGGTGAGGCGGCACCCTCTGATAGATGGCCCTTCAGAACAGTTCCACAGCTGCTTTGGTATATAGTCGGCATAACTACTTACAGCCAGTAACCATTCTGACCTTTTCGTTCTAAGCAAGAAAAGATGTTACATTCCTCACAATTATGATGATGGTTCTAATATTCAGTAGGAAAACAGGCAGTTGGTGTATTGCCTTGTGACAGCTCTATCTTCAGCTATTCGGTTTTTCCTCTCTCGTTTCTTCTTCTTTTTATTTTAACAAAGTAATAATATGAAATGAAAATAAAAATGTGCACCCCATCCCCAAGACCATTCCATTGTAACTATCCAGCCTCCCCAAATTCCAACACCTCTTGTGAAGCTTTCCATTTTAGTGGTACAAATTCTACAAATTCCTCTCTCGTTTCTGGTGGCTATGTACCATAAGCAGTTTCTCTACCAATGTATAATCCTCCTTCCACCTGCCTTCATAAGGCACTTCGCATAATGCGGTCTTCAACAGAGAGGCTCTTGAAACACAGTGTGCACCATTTAAGGCTTAACAACATTAGACCCTGGCAATTATTCCTCACGGAAACCGCTGGTAATATTAATCTTTCCCTCATGCTGTTCTTCCAGACAATGCAATGTTTTCCCTATAAAATGAACAAAATGTTCTTCTCGAACATGGCATTCACTAGACCCTTCACGCCTCTTGAAATTCTATTTACTAAGTTCTGCATGTACCTATAAAATAAGTATAGGCTGGCTTTAAATTGTCTGTATGCCTGACCTGCATTATTTCCATATAATTACTAGCCTCTTCAATACCGCAAGCTTCCGGGCATGGCAAAATTTCTCTCTCATTCTTTACTACTGGTATAGAGTTGGCAAGGTTCGTGTTAATATTAATAGTTATTATTAGTATTTCAAAAGCACACGATGTATATTATCTTAATAATCCTTTCAGCTTTATGGATGGGAGGATAAGGAGCAGGGGACAGGAGGGCAGTTTATGTAGACAAGAGAGGAAATGTAATTGCGGTCTTTGTGTTTCACACATCTTGCCATCCAGACAACATGAAAGACAACATGATGTTTTCCAGATGTTGTGGACTCTGAACTCTAGCCAGCGTGGTCAATAATCAGGGATGGTGGGCACTGGAGTCCACAAGATTCATCATGTGCCGATTTCCAGAATTTCAATTTGAATTTGTGGTTCGAGGACCCCCGACCCCCGTGAGGTGGAAATAAACACACAAGGACGCGTGGTATAAGGTTTATGGGCAAGGAAAAGGCCACAACTTTATTGGTTACTGCAATGCAAAGGTATTGGCTTAGGCATTGGATGACCACAGCAGAGGGGTTGAATCATCAGTAGGGTAGACGGAGCCAGTTGATGCCTATCCAACTATAGGCTCACCCCTGATGTCACCGGGGTCGTGCCATGGCCTCCAGCCAAGCAGGCATCGGACAGAATACACGACCGCCGGATTCCTTTAACGGAATACCCAAATCGAAGGCGTAGGCGATGGCCACACCTAGCCTTCCCACACAGCATAACACCCAAATCCAATGCCTAACCTACCCACCAATACCACAAAAGTTGTGACGGTTGCTACGAGGTAGGCGAAAAAACCCATAGGCCTAATGCCAACAGGAAAAACTCCTACCAGGCCCCCAGACAACCGGGCGACCAACCTAAGGTCCATAGCAAGGCCAGAAGAAAACCTGAGCCCTGAGCTAGAGGGAGTGGAGGGTGGGTGACTCTCGAAGCGGCTGCGAAGAAAGAGGCTGAGGAAGGGGCCGGCCCCAGCATATATTCCAGGTTCGGCCCGCCCCCTTGCGGGCGGCTCCAGGTGGGAGCCGCCTCCTGGGCGTGTGGCGCCGGCCAGGTGAGTAGGAAGAGGCAGGGGCTCCCGCCCCTGCGTGGGCGGGGTCGGAGCTCCCGTCCACAACCACTCCCCTCCCTTTGGGGAGGAGAGTCTTTGTGGTTCGAGGACCCCCGACCCCCGTGAGGTGGAAATAAACACACAAGGACGCGTGGTATAAGGTTTATGGGCAAGGAAAAGGCCACAACTTTATTGGTTACTGCAATGCAAAGGTATTGGCTTAGGCATTGGATGACCACAGCAGAGGGGTTGAATCATCAGTAGGGTAGACGGAGCCAGTTGATGCCTATCCAACTATAGGCTCACCCCTGATGTCACCGGGGTCGTGCCATGGCCTCCAGCCAAGCAGGCATCGGACAGAATACACGACCGCCGGATTCCTTTAACGGAATACCCAAATCGAAGGCGTAGGCGATGGCCACACCTAGCCTTCCCACACAGCATAACACCCAAATCCAATGCCTAACCGCCACCCGAGCCGAAAAGGCTCGCCGCCAATACCCTCAAAGCCGTAACCAATCCCTAACACTCCTGATTACGCTGTCCAACCATAAGTCATTCCCCTTATCCGTGAGGTGAAACCCGTCATCCCGGTATAAGGCGCCATCGCCAATCCGGATGCGGCTGTGAAGAAAGAGGGTGAGGAGGGGGCCGGCGCCAGCATATATTCCGGGTTCAGCCCGCCCCCTTGTGGGCGGCTCCAGGTGGGAGCCGCCTCCTGGGCGTGTGGCGCCGGCCAGGTGAGTTGGAGGAGGCAGGGGCTCCCGCCCCTGCGTGGGCGGGTCGGAGCTCCCGTCCACAACCACTCCCCTCCCTCTGGGAGGAGAGTCTTTGTGGTTCGAGGACCCCCGACCCCCGTGAGGTGGAAATAAACACACAAGGACGCGTGGTATAAGGTTTATGCGTCGCTATCATAGTCTGATGTGGAGCTACCTGTCTCATCGTCGGTGTCGCTCTTTTTGGACTTTGACCTCTTGCAGGTGTGCTTCTTCTTTTCCCGTCTCTTGCCAGCTGGTTTTTCCTCAGGTAACCGGCCGGGTGTCTCGTCCGCGTCCTGCTGCTCTTCGTCCTCCGATGAAGAGATTGGCTCTGTTCGTTGCACCCTGGACCGCCTGTTCTGAACACAAGTGGTAGAGCTGGACAAGGAAACCTTATCAGCACGCACAGACTTGTTGGACGCCTTACCCCCTCCATCTCTAGATGCGGATGTTGACGTCTGGGCTCGTGATCTGGTCCGCACGGGCTCCACCCTGCCTGTCGCGCCCGCCCTTGCCAGTTGTGTGTTACTGAAGAGGGCGGCGGAAGTGCTGGGAAGTTCCTCATCGGGAGACGATCGGGGGCTCTCCGGGACCACCTGTGTATCCGGGATTGCCTCAGGGGAAGACGGGGGGCTGGGATTCTCCTCCGGGAAGCGCTGTTCGTATTCATCTATAAAAGATCTGAAAGCTTGGAGGAAATGAGAGACAGGTTTTGGGGTGCTGCTCTTTCCCTGTGGTCTCCCCGACGACTTTGCCACTGCACTGCGTGCTGCATCGGTCGCACGCTTCCTTTTTGGAGCCATGTGAGAAGCGGCACCCGAAAGGCGGCTCACAGCTATTATTATTTTACTGTTTATTAATGCGTGTTATTGTTGCTATTAGTATACGTTAAAGTCTGTATCTGTCTATCTATCTATTTACCTTCTCTCTATTCAACTATCTGTCCAAAGTGTGTATGGATGTAAGAGTGTGTGTGTGTGTGTGTGTGTGTGCTAATTATCTAAATCAGTATAAATATTGCAGTGCGTGTGTGAAAGTAGCGTGTGTGTGTATGCGTGAGTGTGTGTGCGAAGTTGTTATTAATCAAGGATTAAATATTAACAGAGAAGGAAAGAAGAAGAAAAAAAAAAAAATTTTTTTTTTTTATTTAAAATTATTTTATTTTATTTTATTTTTATTTTTATTTTTATTTTTTTTTTTTATTTTTTATATATTTATTTTTTAATTTATTTTTAAATTTATTTTATTTATTTATTTATTTATTTATTTATTTATATGAATTTATTTATTTATTTATTTATTATATTTATATTATTATTGTTATTATGGTATGTACCTCTGCTTATTTTCCCAAAGAGTTGACTATTAAATTGCGTGTCAAATTGTTAAATCATAAAGATCTTCAACAAATGAACTGCAACTCAGCTAAATTCCGTATCCAAATAGCTTAAATTCGTCCCTTCTATTTGTAATTTTTTTTTTTTTTTTTAAATGTTGTTATATGATGTATCCAACCCAAGCAATCTGGTGACTCACAGCAATGAACTAGATATCAATATCAAATTAAACCCCAGTAAATCTAAGAAACTGTGCTCTCAAGCCTGCTCTCTGGCAGCCACCAGCACCCCCGATGTGATGGCCTTTTGCTACAATATTAGGTAGCAGCCAAGGGAGGTGAAGCTACTGGCAACTCTGTAACAATGACTTGGCTGTCCACGTGGGATCAATGTGTCTATAGCTTGGAACTCCAGCAATCACTCAGCAATCAGTGAACAATAGCCTAGCTACCAAGGACAAAAGGTGCAGCTGCTCGGCAGCAATGTAACAAAAGCCTGGCTCCAAGTGATCCGACAATCCTCAGCAATCAGCGAACAATAGCCTGGCTGCCGGGTTGCCTAGCAACCAAAGCGTCTAGCTGGGGAGGCAGTAGGCTCAGAAAGCAGGAAGAATAAACTGCTCCCAACAGTATCGCAAACACCCAGTAAACAGTGTAAAATACAGCAGAGTATAATAGCTAGGCAATCAGTTCAGCAGTAGGCTGGCTGTTCAGCAATAAATGTAAAATTGCCCAGCCCTCAATTCAGTAAGCAGGCTGTGCTGGCTGCTGCAATTGCTTAGCAAATAGCGAAAAGGAAATGATGTGGGGGGGGTGGGGGGTGGGGGGTGGGGGAAACTTCGCTGGGCAGGAGCGCAGACTAAGGCCAGCAGCAAACACAGAGCAAAACCAGATCGAAATTGTAAGGGCTCCCCAAGCTTTAAATTAACGTATTACCACAAATAACTAACAGGACACAAAGAAGACAAACACAAAGGACATAAACCTAACAGAAACCTAAACACAGCAGAAAACAACAGAAATGGTGTGTGAAATTAATCCTAACAGAAAACAAACAGGCACGGGAAGACAAAAAGGCACGGGGGCGGGTACACACACTGCACGTGGCAATGTTTCTGTTCTATGCTAAGCACCAACTGCAGATGAACCGCTTGCGTTCCCTCACCCAACGTGCTGATAGGGAAACCTACAGATTCCTACAGGCAGATACCCCCCCACGGGAGCAGATTATTTGCTAGGGGCGCCTGCCGCCAGAAACACAACCTAGACAGCCACAATGGTAAAGACAGGGAAGCACAGAAGCAAAGTTTCCCAGAGGAGAATGGGTGGGGGGGGTAGCAGGGTTAAAGCAACGGGGAAGGAAGCTGAAGCAAAGGCAGCAAAAATGCAAACGACGGCAGAAGCAGGGTCAAAGCAATGGGCACTCACACGGGAGGTAAAACACTGGCTGGTTAAAGGGGGGGGTCGCTTTTCCAGGCAGCAAATGCTGTATGAAGCTTATAAATCAGGAGGAAACACAAAGCGCTGTTGCAACAACAGTAACAAAGGAGAAACGTACACCAAGGGCTCACACACACACTGGCCCCTCAGACTGCACACTCTAACCATACGACTCACAAGCTAGCCAGAGTCCACCCCCCTAACCACGTTAATACTTCCCTGGCTTCTGTGCAGCGTAGATGCTCCTCCTGAGGATCTTGACTCTCGAAGCGGCTGCGAAGAAAGAGGCTGAGGAAGGGGCCGGCCCCAGCATATATTCCAGGTTCGGCCCGCCCCCTTGCGGGCGGCTCCAGGTGGGAGCCGCCTCCTGGGCGTGTGGCGCCGGCCAGGTGAGTAGGAAGAGGCAGGGGCTCCCGCCCCTGCGTGGGCGGGGTCGGAGCTCCCGTCCACAACCACTCCCCTCCCTTTGGGGAGGAGAGTCTTTCTGAAAAAGCCACTTCCGACCTCGGGAGGAGGTCGTGTTGCGGGCTTCAACGCCCCCACCACGCGCTGGCTTCCAGCCCCTGTGCGATCTGGGGAATCCTGGCTGGCCCAGGGGGTGTGGCCTGCCTCATTTAAGGCAAGCGCGACTGAGGATCTCCCTCTTTGGCCGCTTACCTGCTTTGGTTTCCCGCCTGCCCTTCAATGTTCCCCTTCTGACCTTGCTATGGGCCTCGGTTGGTTGCCGTTAAGGGGCCTGGTAGGAATTTTTTCCACTTGGCAAATTGGCACCGGCCATTTGGTATTTTGCCTACCTCATAGGAAATCGTCACAACTTTCTCAGTTTTGGTGGTTAGGCATTGGTATGGGTATTGTTATGTCGATGTGTGTGGGGGGAGCGCTATCACCTCCCCCGGATATTGGAGGATAGTCCGGTAAAGGATTGCGGGGGGCATGGCCTTGTCCAAAGCCTATGGAGGTCAGGGCCTAAAGCACGCCCCCGAGCGGTGACCCCGGGGGAGTGCGTAGTTGATGTGCATCAGCAGGGCTCCCCCTGCTGGTGTTAACCCTTCCCAGTCTTCAAGCAAACAGGCTGACGCTGGATAGTCGGATAGGACCAATGCCTAAGCCAATACCGCTCTTACCTGTAACTAATAAGGTTGTGGCCAATTTTAGCCCATTAACCTAAAATAACAGCGTCATGTGTCTTTATTCCTACTGGTGGGAGGTGGGAACTCACCACACAAGTTATTTTGGACTCACAGCTGTCCAGGGAGGCATAGGTCAATTCTGTGTGCAGGGCAGCTGTCACCAGCTCTATCTGGTACGCAGGCTGAGACCCTACCTGCCCACAGACTGTCTCACCAGAGTGGTGCATGCTCTGGTTATTTCCCACTTCAACTACTGCAATGCACTCTACGTGGGGTTACCTTTGAAGGTGAACCAGAAACTACAACTAATCCAGAATGCAGCAGCTAGACTGGTCAATGAGAATGGCCACCAAGACCATATAACACTGGTCCTGAAAGACCTACATTGGCTCCCAGTATGTTTCCAAGCACAATTCAAAGTGTTGGTGCTGACCTTTAAATCCCTAAACGGCCTCAGCCCAGTATACCTGAAGGAGTGTCTCCACCCACATCGTTCAGCCTGGACACTGAGGTCCAGCTCTGAGGTCCTTCTGGCAGTTCAATCACTGCAAGAAGTGAGGTTACAGGGAACTAGGCAGAGGACACTCTTGGTGGTGGCACTCGCCCTGTGGAACGGCCTCCCATCAGATGTCCAGGAAATAAACAACTATCTGACTTTTAGAAGACATCTGAAGGCAGCCCTGTTTAGAGAAGTTTTTTAAGTTTGATGTTTTATCGTGTTTTTAATATTCTGTTGGGAGCTGACTAGAGTGGCTGGAGAAACCCAGCCAGAGTTTGGATTTGATATCCCACTTTATCACTACCCAAAGGAGTCTCAAAGCAGCTAACGTTCTCCTTTCCCTTCCTCCCCCACAACAAACACTCTGTGAAGTGAGTGAGGTTGAGAGACTCAAAGAAGTGACTAGCCCAAGGTCTCCCAGCAGCTTCATGTGGAGGAGCGGGGAAGCGAACCCGGTTCACCAGATTACGAGACTACAGTTTATTTCTCCCAACTCGATTGCTCCTTTTGGATTAGCATCTCTAGACTGATAGGTGTCGTAGTATGAAAAGGAACTATGACATGCTGCCACTGAGAAAACATCAGCCATTCACTCTTAGACATCAACATGCAGTTCTGCAGACAAAAGGGACGTTGTCTGTTCGCCATAACTGCACTGAAAACCACCAGCGGCAGCCATCCTACATGAGGAATGAACAAAGCCCCTCCAACATCATTGCCCCTTATTATGGTAGTGTAACTCTTTGAAATGTAGACCTCTGTGAGATGCTTTGGGGCCCTAGGAGCTGCTGAAGGGTTTTCTTGCGGTGCAGGTTCTTAGGACGTTCTAGAAAAGCTTCTGAGTTACACACAAAGTTAGAGCTTGAAGATCAGGGAGAGGAAAGAGGCTGAGGATCCCACACAGAGAGGGAATAAAAAGGACTACCCATGAAGATAGGGGGTAAGAAGACAGCAGCAACCTACTGCCCAGAAATGGCATTTGTCCGGCAACAGCTCCACAGCCGGGTTGTGACAGAAATGAAGGCTAGAACCATGTCCCAGTCCAGGATACTTCTGAGAATGTTCTAATCTGATGAGGTGTCCTCTAGTTGTTTCTGGACTATATTTCCTATTATCCTGGAACGTTGACCCTGCTGGCTGGGGCTGATGGGAGTTGGAGTCCAACAGCGTCTATAGGGCACCATGTTGGCTACCCCTGTTCTAAACCCTCACCTGCGGAGAACAGCTTTATTGACCTCCAATCTCTTATTTTGAAGTTTAGAGCAGTATTTCCCAAATGTGAGTCTGCAGCTATTTTTTTGGACCACAACTCACATCATCCCTAGCTAGCAAGAACAGTGGTCAAGGATGATGGGAACTGTAGTCCAAAAACAGCTTGGAGACCCATGTTTGGGAAACACTGGTTTAGAGACTTATCTGTGTACTCAGTTGAGTTCCTCTGCTCGGTTCATCCTCCTTTCCCACAATGGGAGGACTTGTGGGCTGGAAGCACACACTAATTGGGGTCACTGTTTTTATCCCCCCCCCCCATCCATCTCAGTACTATTTTTGGCTGTGGTCCTGCTGAGTTTACAGCCAGAGCAAGGATTTCCGCTTCTGCAACGGGACTCCCCCTCTCCTTTCCCTTCACCCCCTAAATCTGTCCTAGGGGTTTCCCCCATCCCCTAGAGCAGATTTTGGGAGGGCAATGGGCAAGGAGACAGCAGAAGTCTCATTGTGCAAGTTGAAACGTTTGCACTGATGGGATGCATTCATTAAATACCATTCAGGTTGCTCATGTGGAAAGTGGGGTTTACCATAACAAAAATGCACCGGCACCCTGAACCTTAGTACAACATTCTGCCACCTCGCAATAACTTTTGCTTCAAGCTGAGCGCAGCTTAGCAGCCATATGCTCTTGGCTGACAGCTGCTTAAACAGCATCTTTGGCTAGCGGTAAAAAAAAAACCCCACCGTCTAATGGGCATCCATATATGGCTAGCAGGCTGTATTCAGCTTGGGGGGTGGTCACGCAATTCGCACCCCCAAAAACTACTCACTAGGTGGACAGAGTTCTTCATTGCACAGGTTTGCCCTTTTCCCCCCTTCCTTTTTTAATATAATTTTTATTAAATTTTCTGTTTTACAGTTTAGAATACCCATTTAAACATCCTTAAAATATCAATGATTTCCCTTCTTCTCTTTCCATAATTCATTTTGCATACCATAAATCCCTACATATTTGACATAAACTAAACCATTCAGTAGGGACACGGGTGGCGCTATGGGTTAAATCACAGAGTCTAGGGCTTGCCGATCAGAAGGCTGGTGGTTTGAATCCCTACAACGGGGTGAGCTCCCATTGCTTGGTCTCTGCTCCTGCCAACCTTGCAGTTCGAAAGCACGCCAAAGTGCAAGTAGATAAATAGGTACCACTCCGGCGGGAAGGTAAATGGCATTTCCGTGTGCTTCTCTGGTTCACCAGAAGCGGCTTAGTCATGCTGGCCACATGACCCAGAAACTATACGCCTGCTCCCTCGGCCAGTAAAGCGAGATGAGCGCCGCAACCCCAGAGTCGTTTGCAACTGGACCTAACAGTCAGGAGTCCCTTTACCTTTAAACCATTCAGTATTCCATTGTTACATCCATCAAAACTTATTTACACTGTTGAATTTATCTTAATGCTGCCAACATTTTCAAGTGTACACCATTTCCCCCCATATATTCCATAAACATTTTTCAATCTTCTCTAAATGTATGCTGTTCTTGTTCTCTTGTTCTCTTATTCTATATGTTAAGTCTGTAAGCTGTGCATATTTTGTCAGCTTAAGTTGCCATTCTTCTTTAGTTGGGACCTCGCTCGTTTTCCAGCCCATTTTTTTTCTTTAAATGGGGGAAAAGGCCATCCTGGAAATATAGGGCAAGGGTAACTCTGAACAGAATGTCAAAACAGCCAGCTCCCCTATCTGATCCCATGAAAAATATGTGGGCAGAAGCCACTGGAGATCAGGTGTCAGATCTCTTTGAAGCATCTGAAGAATCAGCAAAAAGACAAACAACTGGCCAACAGTTGATAAGTATCATAGTAACAACAGGAGTTAATTTTTAACTCCGGGGGGGGGGGGTGTTGGGTTGGGGGAGAAGCTGTGGCAAATCATTAGAAAAAGCTTTCTCTGTTTTAAAGCAAAACACTTCAGAAGTTCATCGGTGGCGGACAACAGCAAGCTCATCCCTCAGGGGAAAGCCACCTCCCGGTGGGTGGCACAAGCACAAGTTTGAGTTGTTTGTTTCGCCTCTGACAAATCATACCGAATTTTGTTAATGTGAGCCTAAGGAAACGTTGAATCGTTCATTTCAATCTATTTCACTCAGAGTTCTCCCCCTATTACTTGTTTAGTTTGGTTTGAATTTTAGCTGGCATGTCACCAGGGGCATGGAAATGGACGGGTAGTATGTGATCGTGACACTGTTTGCAAAGTACAGATCAAAGCGGCTAAGGGCTTATCGGGACCAGACATATAATGACCGCAGCAGGTGAAAGGAGGGCCACAAGAATGACACGGCAGACTGGTACAGTCATACCTCGGGTTACAGACACTTCAGGTTGTGTGTTTTCAGGTTACCGACGCGCCGAAACCCAGAAGTACTGGAACGGGTTACTTCCAGGTTTCGGCACTCGTGCATGCGCAGAAATGCTAAATCGCGCTTTGTGCATGTGCAGAAGCACTGAATCACAACCCGCGTGTGCGCAGACACAGCACTGCGGGTTGCGGGCGCTGCGGGTTGAGAACGTGCCTCCCGCACGAATCACGTTCACAAGCCGAGCGTCCACTGTATTGAGTTTAATTAGGCCACAACTTTATTGATTACAGGAAAGCTCGTGGAAAAGTGGTGGGACAGAGGCAAAACATTTCGGACCCACGCCTAGAAAGTATAGAACAAGCAGAAAACCTCTCAGACCTGCACTTTCTAGTCAGAAATGTAGATGAGCACTAAAAGTCGTAATCTTGCACCCCTGCGGTGGTCAGGGAGAAAGCAGCAGCTAGGACACTACAAAACCACTTTCCCCATGTTTGTCATTGGCAAACTGTCTGTGAGAAGAGCTGAAGGTCTATCGTTGGTACTTAACTCCAAGCAAAATAGCCAAAATCTAGAGGACAAGTTCAAATATTTGAAAGAAGGCACCTTTTGACATATGTGGTGGAAATGTAAGGTTGTAAAAGAATTCTGGGAAATGATATATAATGAACTGGAAAAAATGTTTAAAATAACTTGTGGAAAAAACCAGAAGCCTTTTTATTAGGAATTATAGGTGCAGAAATATCGAAGGAGTATAAAAGACTGTTTATGCACACAACAACAGCTGCACAGACGCACTTAGCCCAGAGATGGAAGGAAGAAACAGTTCCCACCAGAGAGGAATGGCCGAGCAAACTGATGGACTATGCAGAGATGGCGAAAATGACTGGGAAAATCAGAAACAAGGAAGATCAGAATTTCAACAAAGAATGGGGGAAATTCATAATTTACCTTGGAGACCACTGTAAACAATAGGATGGCTCATAAAAAACTTTTTAAAAAAATGCCTGCTCCAAAGGTCTTATCTTACTACACTAGGGATTATATAGCTATATCTGAAATTTCATGCACATCAGTTAATATCTTGACACTCCTCCACAAAAATAGCTGTTTACTTCAAAGAAAGTTTTTTATGAACCACCCTTGTAAACAATTGAACTCTTTAGCAGAATTTGAATAACATTTGTCGTGTAACAAGAACTAGGAATATATGAGATACAGTGGTAGCTTGGGGTTAAATACTTAATTCGTTCTGGAGGTCCGTTCTTAACCTGAAACTGTTCTTAACCTGAAGCACCACTTTAGCTAATGGGACCTCCTCCTGCTGCTCCTATGCTGCCAGAGCACAAATTCTGTTCTTATCCTGAAGTAAAGTTCTTAACCAGAGGTACTATTTCTGGGTTAGCGGAGTCTGTAACCTGAAGCGTATGTAACCTGAAGCGTATGTAACCCAAGGTACCACCGTACTTAAAAAACTGGAGTGACTTAAAATATGCAGTGGAAAGGACTAGAGATGGAACCTGCAGAAGGGTGGGTGGAAGCCCAGAGATTTGGGTGAATCTTTGTTTATTTACCTTTTTATTACTTACGCCTCTGAATGTAAACTTTAACTAGTAAAACCAAATAGAAACTATTATAAAAAAGAGGAGAGCTGAAGGTGACAATCTGCAGGTGATTTTGGACTGGCAGAGTGGCTAAGCTTTCCTGGTGATGGATCTGTTTTTTCGATATCAAGATGCGAATCTTGTTGAGGTTTTCAGCACCGCACCCCACAAAAAACTTCTTTGACAAATTGCTATGAAAACAAAAGGTTAATGTACAAATACAAATATGATTGACTGTGAATTCCTTAGGCTTCATTGTATGTTGATTCAGTTCCCTTACAGATTTTTAATCAAGAGACACGCAGTACATGCCACCCCGGAAAGGTAAATGTCTTTATTTATTTACTTACTTAAATGCAGCTGTCTTAAATTGCATTGGGAATCGGGATCCGATTCCTTTCTCACTCCGGTTTCAGAGAAGAGATTGAGCCAAGCCAGTTTTATGAAAGCAAAATAGGCATAGACCTCAAATATCAGTAGCAAATATAAATGTACGTCAGCCCTGGATTTAGGTAAAAAGTAGTGTTAGATCTTCATTACGTGATCTCCTTGGAGTTGTGGGAACAGATAAATTCCACTCGGTCCCATTGTATGCCTGTAATCTCTTCTGATGAGCATATCCTATTCACAACATTGCTGGCATTTCACATGGGAACAAGGTAACGTAATATAGGAAGCAATAGAGAATCCAACCATTTGGCTTTACTAAACATGCGCATGCGTCTCTGCTGCGTTTTGTAATTTCAGGCCATCCCGTAGTCACCAAAATTATCCGAGAGCTTCTCGTACAGTATTTGCAAATTTCATTTGCGGCAAACACACATTTTTGTTTCTTCAGTTTCTCATTTCTCATCCCTTTTAGGTTAATTATTTTACACCTGTTCCGACACATAACACCATTACCAAATAATCAGAGGTTACATGACACTTCTCGTCTATATTATAACACACACAAAAGGATATGTTCAGCAACCATAAATAAACGTTAACCGACACCCTACTTAATACTAACATGCACAGATTAACCTTAAACTTGCAAGTTTAACTTGCAAGGATAACTAATGTAAACCTTTTGGTTAGCATCCACTCAAAATGTTTTCTTCCTCAAGCGGACAGAAAGGTGATGCAAAGGTCAAACTCATGAAATGGCAATATTTCGCCTCGGCGATTCTGCGGTGCTGAAATGTAAGGAAAACTGAGCACTTCAGTGATCATTCAAAACTTGAGTCCATTAGGAACATGACAAAATTCCTTCTAAGGAGTCAAACAAGTGGTCCATCTAGCAGCAATTCGTTGTGGTTTTGGGCAGGAAACAACCTGTCCTACTTTGAGATGCTGGAGATTGAATCTGGGTTTTTTTTCCCATTCCACCAAGTTATGACCCTTACCCGTTGCCTCTTTGCCATGCCCTGCTGTGGTCAGTTGTCTCCTCTGGATGGGTACGTTGTTGTTCAACGTCTTTACAAATGACTTGGATGAAAGAATTGAGGGGATGTTCATCAAATTTGCAGATGGCACCTGGGAGGGGTTGCTAATGCCGCAGAAGACAGAATCAGGATTCAAAATGACCTTAACAGATTGGAGCACTGGGCCCAGGCTAATAGAATGAATTTCAATAGGGACAAAAAAAAAACAAACCCACGGTTTACTGTTGAATTGTAACAAATGGCAATCAGGTTTTCTGTGGGTTGACGTTTCCTCCAATTCAACCGCAAACTAGAGTTGCCATACATCTGGAATTTCACAGACCTGTCCAGGGCGATTTTGGAAAATTGAGATTCATTTCCTAAAAAATGGTTCAGATCCATTCTCATATACACATATAGTGGCACATTTCCTGAACTTTGATGACTACATTGTCTAGGTAGTTCCCTATTCCGTCCACTGGTGCAAACTTACCTGCCTTTTTATTGTATGAAGCTCCTGTATGAAAATAATCCAGTAACTTCCTCATATCCTTATTATTACCTCTGTCTGTAACTGTATGGGATTTGGAAGTTGTTTTTATATACAGTGGTACCTCAGGTTAACCAGAAACTCTTCTTAACCTGAGGACCACATTAGCTAAGGGGCCTCCCGCTGCTGCTGCCCCGCCGCTGCCCAATTTCTGTTCTCATCCTGAGGTAAAGTTCTTAACCCAAGGTACTATTTCTGGGTTAGTGGAGTCTGTAACCTGAAACATCTGTAACCTGAAACGTCTGTAACCTGAGGTACCAGTGTATAAAATATATAAGGGTCTGGAAACCATGCCTTACAAGGAGCGCTTGAAGGAGCCTGGCATGTTTAGCCTGGAAAAGAGGAGACTCAGAGGAGATATGATAGCCATCTTCAAATATCTTAAGCACAGACGACACCAAACTGGGAGGGGTAGCTAATTCCACAGAAGTCAGAAGGAGGATTCAAATGACCTTAACAGATCGGAGCACTGGGCGCAAGCTAACAGAAAGAATTTCAATAGGGACAAATGTACTTAGGCAGGAAGAATTAGATGCACAAATCTAGGGTCGGGGACAGCTGGACTACTAGCAGTACATGTGAAAAGGATCTAGGGGGTCTTGGTGGACCACAAGCTTAACATGAGTCCACAGTGTGATGCAACAGCACAAAAAGCTATCGCTATTCCAGGCTGCATCAACAGAAATATTGTGTCCAGATCAAGGGAAGGAATAGTACCACTCAATCATGCCTTGGCCAGACCACATCTGGAGTGCTATGTCCAATTTTGGGGCGAACAATTTAAAAAGGATGTTGACAAGCTGGAATGTGTGCAGATGAAGGCAACCAAGATGATCAAGGGTCTGGAAACGAACCTCCACGGGGTGAGCTCCCGTTGCTCTGCCCCAGCTCCTGCCAACCTAGCAGTTCAAAGGCATGCCAGTGCAAGTAGATAAATAGGCACCACTGCGGCAGGAAGGTAAACGGCGTTTCCATGCACTCTGGTTTCCGTCACGCTGTCCCGTTGCACCAGAAGTGGTTTAGTCCTGCTGGCCACATGACCCGGAAAGCTGTCTGTGGACAAATGCCGGCTCCCTCGGCCTGAAAGTGAGAGGAGCGCCGCAACCCCATGGTCGCCTTTGACTTGACTTAGCCATCCAGAGGTCCTTTACCTCCCATACAGGCTCGCTCAAATGCTTTGAGCTGCTGAGCTGGCACCATACCTCATTTGTAAGAAATCTATATTCTAGTGTAGCAGCACCTGTACTGTGGAACTCCCTGCCGATTAATACCAGGCAGGTGTCTTGACTGTACTATTTTTGGTGTCTGCTAAAAAAAAAAAATGTTTAGACAAGCATACTCAGAAGCCTAGAATGTTCATGTGTGCTTAAATCTTATTTTAGTTTATTTCTGACTTTAATTTTTTGAATGTTTTAAATAGCTGTTTCTAACAGTTTCGACTGATATTATTATTTTATTTGTTTTGTTTTGTGAATCACTTTGTTTTCTTCTATCAAGTGGTGTATAAATTGTGAATTATTATTATTATTACACATGGCCATCTTATACTAAAGCTTTTGCATATATATAGAGAGAGAGGGGATGCGGGTAGTGCTGTGCGTTAAACCACAGAGCCTAGGACTTGCCGATCAGAAGGTCGGCGGTTCGAATCCCCGCGACAGAGTGAGCTCCTGTTGCTCGGTCCCTGCTCCTGCCAACCTAGCAATTCCTGCTCCCGCGGGAAGGTAAACGGCGTTTCCGTGTGCTGCTCTAGTTCACCAGAAGCAGCTTAGTCATGCTGGCCACATCACCCAGAAGCTGTACGCCGGCTCCCTCGGCCAATAAAGCGAGATGAGTGCCGCAACCCCAGAGTCGGCCACGACTGGACCTAATGGTCAGGGGTCCCTTTACTTTTATTACTTTGTTAAAATAAAAAGAAGAAGAAACGAGAGAGGAAAAACGGAATAGCTGAAGATAGAGCTGTCACAAGGCAATACACCAACTGCCTGTTTTCCTACTGAATATTAGAACCAACATCATAATTGTGAGGAATGTAACATCTTTTCTTGCTTAGAACGAAAAGGTCAGAATGGTTACTGGCTGTAAGTAGTTATGCCGACTATATACCAAAGCAGCTGTGGAACTGTTCTGAAGGGCCATCTATCAGAGGGTGCCGCCTCACCAAAATCTCCACCAGCAAATAAATAAAAATAAAGACAAGCGGCACAGTAAGCTGATGATGAAGAACCAAGTAGGCTTGGTGCCGTTGCCCAGAATTGGACTACAGTTGTACCTTGGTTTTCGAACAGCTTAGTTCTCGAACGCTTTGGCTCCCGGACACCACAAACCCGGAAGTGACTGTTCCGGTTTGCAAACTATTTTTGGGAGCCTAACATCCGACGGGGCTTCCACAGCTTCCTGTTGGCTGCAGAAGCCAATTAAATAAAAAAAAATAGATAAAAAAGGTTCTGTATCTAGACATGAAAGAGAAGAGGGGAATGGATTTGAAGGTCTGTGTGGAGGCAAATTTGCGCGGACAGGCGGAGACCCCCCCAAACCTCAGGCATCCCCCAGGTGGAATAATGGCACTTGACAACGTGTTACGGGGTTAAAATTGGCCATAACTTTATTAAACTTTCAGATGTAGGAAGACCTTGGCTTAGGCATTGGGCGTTTATCCCTCCCAGTCTCCGGCTGGGGAGCTGGGAAACATCAGAGTTATCCAGAATGTGTGGGGATTGGGCTGGATCTGGAGAACATATGTTCAAGTAGAGAGAGCTCGCCTCCCGTTTCGCCATGTCGTAGGGGAGAGCACTGACAACCGATTGGCGTATGGCCAATGCCTCCCCTTGAAATACCCCTTTAATGGGGAACCCTGGGATTGCCACTGCAGGTCACTGCTTCATGCCCCCCCCCCAAATTAAGGGAAGATAGACTAAAGGATTCCACCCAAGGCCCAAAAACTGCCAAAGTTGTGACGTTTTGCTATGGGGAAGGCGAAACCTGCCAATGCAGGGAAATTCCTTTCTGGTCCCTCAACAGCAACCACCAAAGAGCGCAGCAGCGCCCACATAGCTGTAAGGAAGTTTAAACTGCGAAAGAAGGCATAAACTGAGGAAGGGCAGGGTGGGGGAAGATCTGGAGCCAACTGAGGAGTAACAGGCAAGCTACACCTTCTATTGTGAGTGTGGGGCGGTCCTAACTCTACCTGACCAACTCCCCTGGAAACACCCCCCCAGCCGGAATTGGTTAATTGTCGAGGCTAGGTGGGAACCTCCTGAGTCCAAATCCCAGACCACCACAGCTGCTCTGTCAAATCTTGGCCCCTCAAAGGGTGCCATATTACCTGAGTCTGCTGCTGGTCTGCGAGCAACTTTGGTTAAATTTATCTGTGTCTTGCCCACGGCACATTGGGACACATTTTGCTGTGCAGATGTTACTTCTTTGCAGAATAAGGTGCAAATGGGTGGGAGTGGGTCCACGGACTCCGTTTCCGAACACGTTTAGCATAACATCTACACAGAGCTTGTGGGGAATTTGCAGCAGAGGTGTGCAACCTACGCTGTGAAGGTGAACATACTTGTGACGGTACCGATCTGCAAAAAGATATTGGTTTTTATATTTACTTTTATAAGTTTATTTATTTGGTTTTTCAGATTAAAGTTAACAATCACATATCCATAGATTCATGTTTTAAATATAGGTAAAAGGTTCGCCAGATCCCTTGAGAGTTGCTTAAACTGGGCTATGAGAATGAGCAACTAATCTTAAACATCTTGCCATTCCCTCCTGGTTTATAAAGCAATCTATTTCACTCTGGATTCCTCTTTTTAAAGTTTCTGTTTGGCAAAAACACGGGAATCCTCAAGCACCATAATCTCCAAAGAAAGTCACTCATCCAGAGCAGCTTCCTATAATTACTGTCCTCTTTACTTAAAGCATTATATATTGTTTTACTTTCAGGAGGGTTCAACAATGCCGTTCTTATTGCGACTTTAATTATCTTGGATACATACCCAAATTTAATTTATAACCAATTCCAGCGGTGCTTTATTAAAGGGGCTCTGGATAATTCTTAATTACCAAGGTCAAAAACAAAGGGGTCTGTCTAAGTGGTTTGTCTAGACATAAGAATCATTTACATAAAGCACCCACAGATCTGCAAGTGTGTCAAAAAAATACATGTGCTTAAGAATAGCCTCCGAGATGTCAGCCAAAGTATATTTCATAATTCCCCTTTCCAAAAATAGTGATGTAGGAAATGAAAACTCTCCGTCTAGCTGTATGTGCTGTGAACAGTGGGGCGTTGAGATTTCAGTGCGGTTTTGTGTGTGTGTGTTTTTTTCTTTATCGCTGCCAAATCCTGATACAACTGACTAGGCATGCTGGACATCAACTGCAGTGATAGGAAGAAAATGAGGGGTGCATTAAGCAATATTGTAGCCAGAGTTTCAGAGAGAAAGAGAGGGAGAGAGAGAGACCCTGATCACTGATCTTTCTATGTGGAGGCCAGAACTTAAGTATGTTCAAGCACTCGGCATGATTTGAATCTGCAGTGGCAGGGTGACCCGAGAGCACGAGACGAGCGGCAAATATAACAGCTCTTTCAAAACAGTTGGCACTCTGGCTCATGTCATTTCCCGTTCATAAGCAGCGAGACAGCTGCACTTTGCACTGCAGCCAACCACTTCTGGCCGGCTGCCAGGACAGTTTTGCAAGTTTCTACTGTACGGCGTCAAAGCGAGCCTTCCCTTGTAAAACAAAAGCAAAATAAAAACAAAAAAAACCTGCCTTTCCCTTCTTTAAAATATGAACTTTGCAAGGATTGAGAAGCAGCTGAAGGCGAAAGGCCACGTTCAAATTGCTGCAGTCTGTTTTCGGGGGCTGACAAGCTTGTGACTGTGAAGAGTCTAGAGACACGAAGGCATCCGGTGCAGGAGGAAGCCTTCTTGAGATCTCTCCCAGAGTTGTTGTCCTTATCATCATCATCATCATCATCATCATCAAATTTCTATACCTTTATCTGAGGATCACAGGGCACTTTACAAAGTTCAGTTGTGGCGATGGAGCGTTGCCATCCAACATTTCTCTGATGAAAATAAAGGTAAAGGTAAAGGGACACCTGACCATTAGGTCCAGTCGCAGATGACTCTGGGGTTGCGGCGCTCATCTCGCTTTATTGGCCGAGTGAGCCGGCGTACAGCTTCCAGGTCATGTGGCCAGCATGACTAAGCCGCTTCCAGCGAATCAGAGCAGCGCATGGAAACACCGTTTACCTTCCCACTAGAACGGTACCTATTTATCTACTTGCACTTTGACGTGCTTTCAAAAATAGGGGTGTCCTATTAAATAATAATAAAATAATAATAGTAACAGTGATAATAACTATACCCCGCCCATCTGTTGGGTTGCCCTAGCCACTCTGGATGGCTTCCAGCATATATAAAAACTTAGTAAAACATTAACCATTAAAAAAAACCACTTCCCTATACAAGCCTGCTTTCAGATGTCTTCTAAAGGTTGCATAGTTACTTATCTCCTTGACTTGGGGGTCACATAACTCCATACCCTCCAACATTTCTCTGATGAAAACTGGGACGTCCTATTCAATAATAATAATAATAATAATAATAATAATAATAATAATAATAATTTTATTATTTATACCCTGCCCATCTGTCTGGGTTGACCCAGGCACTTTGAGTGGCTTCCAACACATATAAAAACATAATAAAACATTAAACTTTGAAAAACCATCCTATAAATGGCTGCTTTCAGATGTCTTCTAAAGGTTGTATAGTTACTTATCTCCTTAGCTCGGAGGTTGTATAACTCCATACGCTCTAACATTTATCCAATGAAAATAGAGACATCCTGAGGAAAAGTGGGACGTTCTGGAATCAAATCAGAAACTGGGACGGCGTCTGTAAATCTGAGACTGTCCCTGGAATATAGGGATCCTTAGAGGTTCTGCATTGCACATAGAGAGATGGGGCAGGTTTGGAGCCTTCCTGACTGTGTGACACCTCCCTCTGTTCCCTCCCTGCAGCCACACAGCCTGTTAGCCAATGTGATGGGCAGGCCTCACAACATCTCTCTGAGGTGGTGCCTACCCTCTCCAGTCAACACAGACAGCCCACAGGAATTCCCACGCAGAAGGTCCCCAACTTCAGGATCCTTGTTTCGCGTCAAGATGTCATCTCGTCACAGTGGCAGGTGTGAAGGCCATTCATTCTCCAGCCACATGGGAACCAAGTGCTCACATTTCAGGGCAGACACCAAATGCACAAGGCATGCCATGACCAAAGCGGTCGACAGAAACAATGCAACATCATGGGCAGTCCAACCAAACGTTCCTGCATCTTGTGACCTTAGCTTGGTGGCAACCATGACATCACCAAGTCATGGAGCATAAAGCCATTTCAGACTTCTGCCTCAACCACTCCTTTTAATACAGTGGTACCTCTGGTTAAGAACTTAATTTGTTCCGGAGGTCCGTTATTAACCTGAAACTGTTCTTAACCTGAGGTACCACTGTATTAAAAGGAGTTGTTGAGGCAGAAGTCAGAAATGGCTTTATGCTTCATGACTTGGTGATGGGGCCTCCCATCTTGGGGCCTCCCGCTGCCGCCACACCGTTGCCACATGATTTCTGTTCTTATCCTGAGGTAAAGTTCTTAACCTGAGGTATTGTTTCTGGGTTAGCGGAGTCTGTAACCCAAAGTGTCTGTAACCTGAAGCGCCTGTAACCCGAGGTACCACTGTATTTATTGACTTTGCTCCTCTCCAGTCTTCCCGAGGGAAACTCTTAATGCAAGAAAACTACGAGTGGGGTATTTCTTCATCTGATGAATCTGTGGCATACATAAAGATGTGATTCAAGGCATGGCAGACGAGAATATCATGTATTGAACTATATGATAGTCCAAGTACTCTGCTTGAACTACTGTAATGCGCTCCACGTGGGGCTACCTTTGAAGGTGACTCGGAAACTACAACTAATCCAAATGCGGCAGCTGGACTGGTGACTGGGAGTGGCTGCCGGGACCATATAACACCGGTCCTGAAAAACCTACATTGGCTCCCAGTACATCTCCAAGCACAATTGAAAGTGTTGGTGCTGACCTTTAAAGCCCTAAATGGCCTCGGCCCAGTATACCTGAAAGAGCATCTCCATCCCCATCGTTCAGCCAGGACACTGAGGTCCAGCTCCAAGGGCCTTCTGGTGGTTCCTTCACTACGAGATGTGAGGTTACAGGAAACCAGGCAGAGGGCCTCCTTGGTAGTGGCTCCTGCTCTGTGGAACTCTCTCCCACCAGATGTCAAGGAAATAAACAACTATCTGGCTTTTAGAATACATCTGAAGGCCTGTTTAGAGAAGTTTTTAATGATGGATGTTTTAGCATGTTTTTAATATTCTGTTGGGAGCTGCCCAGAGTGGCTAGGGAGGCTCAGCCAGATGGGCGGGGTATAATATGTTGTATTATTATTATTATTATCATCATCATCATCATCATCATCATCATCATTTCTCTACTTTAAGCCCTCTTTAAAGTTAGCACACATCCCACAAGTGTTCATGGGTATATGATGGCACTCTTTTTCCAGAAATTTGCTTTTTTAAAAAGAGTTGGAAGGGATCCTGAGAATCATCTAGCCCAATCTCCTGCTATGCAGGAATCTCGACTAAATCATCCTTGACCGGCAGCCATCCAACCTCTGCTTAAAAACCTCCAAGGAAGGAGAGTCCACCACCTTCCGAATCATTGACATTCTACTGTCAAACAGATCTTACAATCAGAAAGTTCTTATGTCCGAAAAAGGGGAGAGGGAACTCTCGTGGGAGTCCTGAAGTCCTGGTTCTGAACAATGGTCCACCCGTGAGCTATCATTTGCTAACCACAGATGCATCTATGAATGTACATGCAGCGGTACCTCTGGTTGCGAACGGGATCCGTTCCGGAGCCCCATTTGCAACCTGAGCAGAACGCAACCCGCATCTGTGGGTCGTGATTCGCCGCTTCTGCGCATGCGCATGACATCATTTTGAGCATCTGCGCATGTGCAAGTGGTGAAACCCGGAAGTAACCCTTTCTGGTACTTCCGGGTCGCCGCGGGACGCAACCTGAAAACGCTCAACCTGAAGCAAACGCAACATGAGGTATGACTGTATTGATACAAAATCATCTGGGTCCAAATTTTAAAGCTTTCCACAGCAGGAAATCCACTTCCTTAAACCAAATAATCCCAGTGAGAAATTAGCAAATTAAGAGCCATAGTGGAAATACCTGCTGATGAGGCAAAGATCAAAGGTTTGTTTTATTTAAATGTCGACAGCATCCAAATGTGGTTATCCCCAAAGGTACCAAAAGCAGCTGCATAAGTTTCCTTGATCATGTTGCCAAGAGGTCACAGAGATCCCAAGACCCACATGCTCCTGTGTGTGAGCGAATAGATTGCTGCATGAATGAATGAGTAAATCATTAAACAAACTACACAATGCTCGGTGCTATAAGCTACCCCAAAAGCAGGTTGGGATTTCTCAGATAGCTGCTCATCCTTCAGACTAAGGTTGCCATTTTTCAAATTTTCTAAATTACATTTCAAAATATTCAAAATTTCTGTGGTTCATTTTGCATACCATACATCCCTGCATATTTTACATGAACTAAACCATTCAGTGGGATGCGGGTGGCGTTGTAGGTTAAACCACAGAGCCTAGGGCTTGCCAATAAGAAGGTCGGCGGTTCAAATCCCCACGATGGAGTGAGCTCCCGTTGCTCGGTCCCTGCTCCTGCCAACCTAGCAGTTCGAAAGCACATCAAACTGCAAGTAGATAAATAGGTACTGCTCCTGCGGGAAGGTAAATGGTGTTTCCGTGCGCTCTGGTTTCCGTCACGGTGTCCTGTTGTATCAGAAGCGGTTTCGTCATGCTGGCCACATGACCCAGAAAGCTGTCTGTGGACAAACGCCCGCTCCCTCGGCCTGAAACCGCAAACCTTTGACTGGACTTAACCGTCCAGGGGTGGGTCCTTTACCTTTTACCTAGACATTTTATCTAGTAGAAAACTCTGGTCTCCTAGCTCTCACCAGGTTTCTTTCAAAATGGATTCGGGAACTTCTAATCTTTACCCAAAATGTAGCTCTAAGTTCTGGAGAGAGAGAGAGAGAGAGAGAGAGAGAGAGAGAGAGAGAGAGAGAGAGAGTAGGCCACACAGCCACCAACTATTGTTGTTTAATGTATTTTTAAAAAGGGACTCTCTCTGCATAACTTGGCCAAGATATTATTTCCTCCTCTCGTTTCTCTGTAAACTGAACAAAGTCCCCTAACTGTGGAAGAGGCCAACCTGTTCCTTCACATTTCTTGTCCATCACATCAAGTGATACTCTCCTGATCATAAGATTAAAGCTGAGTCACAGGATGTGTGCCCTCAGGATGTTTCTTAAGCTATTCTGGAGCTGAGTGGATTAGACTGGCACCCTGCGTTTCGCCTAAGAGAGTACAAAGCCCAAGAGGTCAACAGTGTTTCAGGGAAGTTAATTGAAATCAACCAAATGAGACAATCCAATTCCTACCATAACTACTCATATAGGTAACCAATTTTCAGCTATAATGATTCAATTGTCATTAGCCGTAATTGGGACTCTGGTACACAGGAGAAGGTTACAGTGAAGATGGAGAAGGGAGAGCTTTGGATTAGTGACTACCACTGGTTTTACTCTTTTAAGCATTTGCAGTGGTGTAGTCACTGTCTGAGCCAACAATTTTCAGAGTGAATTTGTAGCTGACTGCACCTTTGGCCGCATGTCACTATTATTAGTGAGTGTGAGGTTTTGCTTTCAATACTAGTAGCAAGTTGTGCCTGATCTGAGAAAAGTTATATGACTATAGTTGCACCCATTATGATAATTATGGGACATGGGTGGCGCTGTGGTCTAAACCAGCATTTCCCAACCTTGGGCCTCCAGCTGTTTTTGGACTACAACTCCCATAATCCTCAGCTAGCAAGACCGGTGGTCAGGGATGATGGGAATTGTAGTTCGAAAACAGCTGGAGGCCCAAGGTTGGGAAACACTGGTCTAAACCACCGAGTCTCTTGGGCTTGCCAATCAGAAGATTGGCGGTTCGAATCCCCGCAACGGGGTGAGCTCCCATTGCTCTGTCCCAGCTTCTGCCAACCTAGCAGTTCAAAAGCACACCAATGCAAGTAGATAATTAGATACCACTGTGGTGGGAAGGTAAATGGTGTTTCCATGCACTCTGGTTCCCGTCACGGTGTTCCGTTGTGCCAGAAGTGGTTTAGTCATGCTGACCACATGACCCGGAAAGCTGTCTGTGGATAAACACCCGCTCCCTCAGCCTGAAAGTGAGATGAGCACCATAACCCCATAGTTGCCTTTGACTGGACTTAACCATCATGGGGTCCTTTACCTTTTTTTTTTACCTACCCATTATGTACCCTCGTGTTCCTCCAGCTGATAAATGTCAAAATTTACCAGTGTGTGCACAGAGATGGCCCTTTCACTGTTGTTGTTGCTGTTGTTGTTGTTGCTATTTCATCCCTGTTGTTGTTGTCGTTTAGTCATTTAGTCGTGTCAGACTCTTCGTGATTCCATGAACCAGAGCACACCAGGCACTCCTGTCTTCCATTGCCTCCCGCAGTTTGGTCAAACTCATGCTGGTAGCTTCGAGAACACTATCCAACCATGTCGTCCTCTGTTGTCCCCTTCTCCTTGTGCCCTCAAGCTTTCCCAACATCAGGGTCTTTTCCAGGGAGTCTTCTCTTCTCACAAGGTGGCCAAAGTATTGGAGCCTCAGCTTCCGGATCTGTCCTTCCAGTGAGCACTCAGGGCTGATTTTCTTAAGAATGGAGAGGTTTGATCTTCTTGCAGTCCATGGGACTCTCAAGAGTCTCCTCCAGCACCATAATTCAAAAGCATCAATTCTTCAGTGATCAGCCTTCTTTATGTTCCAGCTCTCACTTCCATACATCACTACTGGGAAAACCATCCCTAGCATTGCATAATTCTGATCTCGTGGAAGAATAGACTAGAAGAGTACCTACACCTCTGCCTGAGTGATGGTGAACCCAGATATTATGATGAAATTTTGTCTGCAGCTAATGACTCCAGGGCAATCTTTGATCAGAGACTATCCAAAACTTCTTTAAGATGTGCTGTTTTCTCCCCTAGTAATAATAATAATAATAATAATGATGATGATGATGATTTATTTATACCTCGCCCATCTGGCTGGGCCTCCCCAGCCACTCTGAGCGGCTTCCAAAAGAATATTAAAATACTGTGATACATCAAACATTAAAAGCATCCCTAAACAGGGCTGCCTTCAGATGTCTTCTGAAAGTCTGGTAGTTGTTGTTCTCTTTGACATCTGGTGGGAGGGCGTTCCACAGGGAGGGTGCCACTACCGAGAAGGCCCTCTGCCTGGTTCCCTGTAACTTGGCTTCTCGCAGTGAGGGAACCGCCAGAAGGCCCTCGGTGCTGGACCTCAGTGTCCGGGTAGAATGATGGGGGTGGAGACGCTCCTTCAGGTATACTGGACCGAGGCCTTTTAGGGCTTTAAATGTCAGCACCAACACTTTGAATTGTGCTCGGAAACATACTGGGAGCCAATGTGGGTCTTTCAAGACCGGTGTTATATGGTCTCGGCGGCCGCTCCCAGTCACCAGTCTGGCTGCTGCGTTCTGGATTAGTTGTAGTTTCTGGGTCACCTTCAAAGGTAACCCCAAGTAGAGCGCATTGCAGTAGTCCAAGTGGGAGATAACCAGAGCATGCACCACTCTGGTTAGTGACACAGCTGTGCAGTTTTGTAATGTGTGTACTCAGATCAGCCCCTTCTGATTATAACAATTCCATAGGTACAGTATTTTATGTGTTCGGGATGGCAAGACTGAATGTGGCAGTAGTACCTGGGGTCAGTACTGACCAAGCCATGCCTTTCCTCTCGTAACTTTCCCCTTCTAAGATGGAAAGGATAAAGTGCACTGAAGGATGTTTTCAATTAAAACAAGAACACTGAGTCTAAACACGAGTCCCCGCTTCTTTGGCAAGAGAGAGGTTTCGGAGTAACACGCAAGAGTTCAAGCGGTTCATAAGGGGATCTTTATCACACAGGAATGTCTTCTAGCTGAATGACAGGGAAGGATATTTTGGAAATAAGTCACGTGAGTTTATAGAGTTTATAGGGCCTTCAGAAATGCAATGTACCAAACAACCAAGCAGGGTTGTGAATTGTCGTGCCCTTGACTCTCCATGACATAAGCTCTGCAGAGACAGTAGCCCCTGCTCTTGTTACTAGAGAGTTTGCCTCATAGCAGACAAAAAGTCAATGTTGTGGTTGCTCAATTCCAACACACCAAGTTACCCAAGTGGACCACAGGGCAATCTCTCTCTCTCTCTCTCTCTCTCTCTCCATCTTCTGTCTGTCTCATGCCATCTTATTATTATTACCTCTCTCTCTCGTTCCCTGACTTACATTTGCCTGTATTGAAATACAGTTTGTTAGTTAGGACCTGTTCTCCAATATGTTAAGGTCATCATGAATCCCAATTGTGCTTTCTTCAGCAGGGAGTTCCAATTTACACCTTCAGTGAAGATGATGATGAGGATGATGATGATAGTAGAAGAAGAAGAAGAAGAAGAAGAAGAAGAAGTGGTGTAGTGGTTAAGAGTGGTGGACTCGTAATCTGGTGAACCGGGTTCGTGTCTCCACTCCTCCACATGCAGCTGCTGGGTGACCTTGGGCTAGTCACACTTCTCTGAAGTCTCTCAGCCCCACTCACCTCACAGAGTGTTTGTTGTGGGGGAGGAAGGGAAAGGAGAATGTTAGCCGCTTTGAGATTCCTTCAGGTAGTGATAAAGCGGGATAGCAAATCCAAACTATAATAATAATAATAATAATAATAATAATAATAATAATAATAATAATAATTTATTTATACCCCAGCCACTCTGGGCGGCTTCGAGCAAAATATTAAAAATACAATAAAACATCAGACATCTAAAACTTCCCTAAACAGGGCTGCCTTCAGGTGTCTTCAGGTGTCTTCTAAAGGTCAGATAGCTGTTTATTTCCTTGACATCTGATGGGAGGGCATTCCTCAGGGCGGGTGCCACCACCGAGAAGGCCCTCTGCCTAGTTCCCTGTAACTTCGCTTCTCGCAGTGAGCAAACAGCCAGAAGGCCCTCAGAGCTGGACCTCCATGTCCAGACTGAACGATGGAGTGGAAACATTCCTTCAGGTATACTGGGCCGAGGCAGTTTATGTGGAGGTTTGACATAATCCTTCCCCACCCCCCGCCGTCTGACCATGCATTCCAGGAACATGTCAAAAGGGCTCCTACCATTCTCATTTAACTATAAGTCACACTGATTATAGTCTGCGCTAAATCATAAAACAAATGTATGCTATTGTCTTGAATCGGGCACTATTATATATACCGTATTTTTTTCTCTATAAGACTCACTTTTTCCCTCCTAAAAAGTAAGGGGAAATGTGTGTGCATCTTATGGAGCGAATGCAGGCTGCACAGCTATCCCAGAAGCCAGAACAGCAAGAGGGATTGCTGCTTTCACTGCGCAACGATTCCTCTTGCTGTTCTGGCTTCTGAGATTCAGAATATTTTTTTTCTTGTTTTCCTCCTCCAAAAACTTGGTGCATCTTGCGGTCTGGTGTGTCTTATAGTGAGAAATACGGTATATTTCAAGGTCACACTACCTTTTTGAAGAACAGGAATGCTGTTGAAAGGCCTCTGCCTTTATTTTCCCTTTTAGTCACTTGTTGCAAAAGACAGGGAAATGTTACTAGAATGCTGGCATGCTGGCTGCGGCATGAGTAATAATGTTTTCTCTTTATATGTTCCAAGTATCATTGAGGCTTCCTGAGCCATTTGTTTCTTGAGAGCACTTAGGAGCTCAATAAAGCACCTTTATCGCAAGCCAGCATGAGGCCGCTCCCTCCTGGGCTGGCAACCTTTCAGAAACCATGCGTATCTTCATGTGACGTTCTCCAAACTGCCGTGCACTTGAACATTCCTGCTCTCAGACTGCTTCCAGCTACTGCTGCCGTCTGGGGAGGCCACGTTTCGTATCACACCGTGGTCAACTCAATCCTCTAGGTAATACCTTTCCCTTCCTCTCTCCCCTCCTTTCCCAGGAGCTGGAACGAAATGTATTTCATGTGACTATGTCCCGGCCCCTCTATGCTCCATTTACTTTAGCACAAACATACTGTACCGGCCGAAAATATTTTGCAAATACGGCCAGCAGCAGCATCGCCGAGAAGCGTTCGAATTTTTATATGTTGGTGTTGCTTTTTAATTGCCTTCGTTTAACTGGGCACAAGATTTCGCTATCTAATGTCTCGGGAACACAATGATCCTCCCAGGGGAGAAGGGGGGAGAGGGAGGAAGAACTGCAAAATATAAATGAAGGTTACATGGCGTGGAGAAATGGAACGCGGTATTTCACTTTGTGTTAAGCACTCCAGCACCTGTAATTAACTGCAAATCACTAGGTGGAAGTCAATCCTCCTACTTGATTAAACTGGGCATGTTTTACCTCAATAGCAGAGAGTGTGTTCATAGCCCTAGCAGGAACTAGCTAAATCTGTGAGATTCTCCCCGCAAGCGCCTGTGATCCATAGCCTCCTGCACGTCAAAACGACTAATGCCCCTTCTGCTTATCACGAAACCTCACAGTACTGTTCCAATATTAATGCAAAATTCAGATGTTTTTGGCAATATCTCTGGACACACTATAAACTGGTCCAAATCGGAGTTGGTGTTAATAGGAAATAACTTTTTGGTTCAACAGTTTAAACAATGCCGATTTCATATTTCCAAGAACAACGTTAAATATCTAGACATACTGTTTGCCATGGACAAATTCAATGATATTTGGAATCCATTCTTACAAATACAAAGGTAATAGGTTAAGATCTGGTGAACTACAATAAATACCTTGTAAAGTACACAGTTTTGGGGTTTCCCCCCCTCCCCACTTTAATTTCCCTTCTACAGTTGTACCTCTGGTTATGAACTTAATTCCTTCCGGAGGTCCGTTGTTAACCTGAAACCGTCCTTAAGCTGAGATACCACTTTAGCTAATGGGGCCTCCCACTGGTGCCACACCACCGCCACATGATTTCTGTTCTCATCCTGAGGTAAAGTTCTTAACCCAAGGTACTACTTCTGGGTTAGTGGAGTCTATAACCCGAAGGGTTTGTAACCCGAGGTGCTCGTATCCCGAGGTACCACTGTAAACGGATTCTGTTTCTTTTTTTTCTTTCTCTCTTTTATTTACGTCTCACAGTGTTTAGTGCACATATAATTATGTACTTTCTGAACTTTCGATAAAGATGTTTAAAAACTAAACAAAAATATTTTTAAGACTAATGCTTCTCAAGTTCTAGTCATTATTTTTTTAAAAAAAACGAGATAGCTGCTGAAATATGCTAACAAATGTCACTGCACACTGAATGTCATATGTAATAATGTGCTCTTTCTCTCCAATTGGCGAGAAGCTGACAGTGGCCTCTGGGAGCTGGATTTCCTAGAAAGTGTCATAAAGCATGGTTGCTTCCACACATCTCCATGAGGCCGAGGTATCTTCTTCACAAACTCTGTTGGGATGAGGCCGAGCCTCCACAATTGTGTGCAGCACTTCACAGCAGTGGCAGAAAGCCTCATCAGACCTTGCAGCGGTGGTGGCAAGCTTTGCCAGACCTCGTGGCAGCAGCAGCAAGCCTCACTGGTCCTCGCAGAAGTGGCAGCAGCGGACCTCGATGGGCCTTGCAGTGGTGGTGGCAAGCCTTGCAGGGCCTCGTGGCAACAGCAGGCCTTGCCGGACTTCCTCCCAGGGGTGGAAGAAGGGGGTGCGGTGGGGGCAGGGGTGACAAAATGCCGGGAGGCAATCACCACAGGGCCTGCAGTGTGCCCGAGCCACGCATCTCTCCTGGGAGTGACATGGTGGCTTGGGCGCCCGCAGGCTCCACGCTGCCCCATATGGTCCACCTGCCACCTCCTCCTAAGCTGTAGGGCGGCTGAGTGGGAGGAGGCAGGCAGACTCCTCGGAGGCCCCAGGGAGCGTCCTGCCCCAGTTCGCCCCACCCTGTGGGCAGCTGGCTCTGCCCCTGGGTGCAGGGCACACGCACCGCCCCTGGCACCTGATTGGCTTGCTCCGCCACTGGTTCCTCCCACTACTAGTCTCCTCCCAATGCACAATGCGCATGACGTCTCATGTGCATGATGAGCCCCGTCATTGTTGGATGCAAGTTGGCACCTCTGCCTCCACGCTAGTGATGTCACAACTTTTCATGATGAACTGAAAGCTGGATTTTAATTTCCTGTAGCACTTAATATACGATATTATCGGGCCAAGCCAACCTCGATGGCCGAGATCTTTCCATAATGTGTACTCAAGCATATGTCTCATTCAGCGAAGATCCTCTGCAACTTGAATTAGAAGCTTCCTCTTCGTGGCTTCAAACTCTAATTGTTTAATCTTCACAATATAAGGGCTTATATAAGGGATGCGGGTGGCACTGTGGTCTAAACCACTGAGCCTCTTGGGCTTGCCGAGAAGGTCAGTGGTTCGAATCCCTGTGGTGGGGTGAGCTCCCATTGCTCTGTCCCAGCTCCTGCCAACCTAGCATTTCCATTGACTGATTGCCTAAAAAAAAGCTCAGCAACTGAGTATTAGTTCTAGAAATATGGCAACCCAAAGGAAACAGTGTGTGTTAGAACTTGCCACTGGCTGCAGCTGTTGAGATGGTTCAGATCCATTGTCATATGTGTATAGTGGCACATTTCCTGAACTTTGATGACCACCTTGTCTAGGTCTTTGCCTACAACTAATCCAGAATGTGGCAGCTGGACTGGTGACCGGGAGTGGCCTCCAAGACCACATAACACCATTCCTGAAAGACCTACATTGACTCCCAGTACGTTTCCGGGCACAATTCAAAGTTTTGCTGCTGACCTTTAAAGCCCTAAATGGCCTCAGCCCAGTATACTTGAAGGAGCATCTCCAGCACAACGTTCTGCCCAGACACTGAGATCCAGCTCCGAGGTCCTTCTGGCGGTTCCCCCCCTGTCAGAAGTGAGGTTACAGAGAACCAGGCAGAGGGCCTTCTTGGTAGTGGCACCCACCTTGTGGAACACCCTCCCACCAGATGTCAAGGAAATAAACAACAATCTGACTTTTAGAAGTTGAGGGAAGTTTTTAATGTTTGATGTTTTATCATGTTTTTAATATTCTGCTGGGAGCTGCCCAGAGTGGCTTGGGAAACCCAGCCAGATGGGTGGGGTATAAATAATAAATTATTATTATTATTATTATTATTATTATTCCATCCACTGGCGCAAGCTGACCTGCCTTTTTCTTGTCTGCAGCTCCTGTCAAACTGTAGGAATTCAAGCCAAAATAATCCAGTAACTTCCTCATATCCTTATCTTTGATTGTAACCGTATTGGATTTGAAAATTGTTTCTATATATGAAATATATAAGGGTCTGGAAACCAAGCCTTACGAGGAGCGCTTGAAGGAGCTGGTCATGTTTAGCCTGCGAAAGAGGAGACTGAGAGCTGATACGATAGCCATCTTCAAATACCTGAAGGGCTGTCACATGGAAGAGAGAACAGGCTTGTTTTCTCCTGCTCTGGAGGGTAGGATTCGAACCAATGGCTTCAAGTTCCAAGAAAGGAGATTCCGACTAAACATGGTCGGACAAACGCCGGCTCCCTCGGCCTGAAAGTGAGATGAGCGCACAACCCCATAGTCGCCTTTGATTGGACTCAACCGTCCAGGGGTCCTTTACCTTTACCTTTTCCTCTTTTGCCCAACATAGAAGCCAACTTCTAGGGGCCATGGGGGCTTTGACTCCCATAAGAAAATATTTGAGAGCGCCAGGCCCCCACAAAGTTGATGGGCGTTCCCATTCAAATGGTGTGCATGCACTGCTCCATGTGGTTGATTATGTGGGGCAGGGCTTACTTGGGTCCCCACAATATTTTATTCAAGTTGGCACCACTGTTGTGGCTCGAACCCACAACCCTCAGATTAAGAGTCTCGTGCTCTACCAACTGAACTGCTCTTTATCGCTGCTGCATTTTGAATCACTTTGAGATGTTGCATAGGAAACAATCCATTTGTGGAATTGAATAAAGATAAATAAAATAGCAATTCCCAATAAGCAATTCAGACCGGAGCATGAAGGAATTCCCAACAGTTTAAAGAGCCAGTTTCTGAGTCAAGTGGAGCCCACCAAATCAGTTACAGACATTGCCCTGTATACCAGCCCAGCCCCGTGGCTTTGAGAACAATGCTTTCCTGAAAACATTTATATATTCGTTCATCCATTCATTTGATTTATTGGACATGTAAGAAAAGGAGGCTTGCAAAATTCCGAAAGCCTAAAGCATGACGGAAAACCAGGGGACGAAAAAAATGCAAATAAAAGCCATGCAGTAACCTCTAAAACAAAGCCAGTAAAATAGCGGAAAACTCCAGCAGCAAAAACGTACCATCGACAAACAGCAAAATCATCATAATCCATCTAACGCCTGGGTGAAGAGATAAGTCTCCACCTGGTGCCAAAAGGATGTTAATGATGGTGCCAGGAGGACAAAATTATTATAACAATATCAGGCTGGTGTACTTTGTTCTAAGCGCATTGTAAGGATCTGGGAGTATTTCGACGGAGCTACACTCCTGAGAAAAAAAGCAGGGCATATTGTGAGATTTGGCTAGATGAAGACATTATCTCATGGGGAGAAAATGGGTGTTCGGATTAACCTCTCGTGCGTTCAAAACATGTAGGAAGGGTTCAGGGGGTCATGCGATAGATTGTCATTCTTCGCACCCGCCACCCTGCATGCCAGCCATGCATGTTCTCGTATTGTAACAAGTCCACTCAACTTTTCCAGTGGGCGGCACTGCAGCTATCCACTGGGGGGTGGAGATTGACAACCCCCCTCTTTGCCGTCCCGGCTGCATCACCAGGAAATTTTAACCGTGGCATGGCCAGGGAGCCCTCCTCTCTCGCCCTTCACCAGATCTCTCAATCCACCTGCTTTCTTTTTTTATCCTTTGCTATGACATGACCTCACTATGGACAAATGTCAGCCGTCATATTGTTGGTGGAATTTCTTTCACTTGGCAAATTGGCACCGGCCATTTGGTTTCTGCCTACGTCATAGCAATCATCACAACTTTGTGAGGTTAGGCATTGGGTAAGACGCGGGTGGCGCTGTGGTCTAAACCACTGAGCCTAATGCTTGCCGATCGGAAGGTCGGCGGTTTGAATCCCTGCGGCGGGATGAGCTCCCGTTGCTCGGTCCCAGCTCCTGCCAACCTGGCAGTTTGAAAGCACGTCAAAGTGCAAGTAGATAAATATGTCCAGCGAGAAGGTAAATGGCATTTCCGTGTGCTGCTCTGGTTTGCCAGAAGTGGCTTAGTCATGCTGGCCACATGACCCTGAAGTTGTAGACCGGCTCCCTCGGCCAATGAAGCGAGATGAGCGCCGCAACCCCAGAGTTGTTCATGACTGGACCTAATGGTCAGGGGGCCCTTTACCTTTAAGACTCGGGTGGCACTGTGGTCAAAACCACTGAACCTCTTGGGCTTGCTGATTGGAAGGTCAGCGGTTTGAATCCCGTGGCAGGGTGAGCTCCTGTTGCTCGGTCCCAACTCCTGCCAACCTAGCAGTCTGAAAGCATGTCAAGTAGCTAAGTAGATAAATAGGTACTGCTCCGGCGGGATTAATAGTCTGTTGCTCTGCCGACAGAGCTATCCCGGATGTGGGACGAAACCAGAATGAGTTGCCTCTGCCTGCCACTGGCTCTGCCTCCACCTGCTGTTGGGCTCCCTGATTTCTCACCCACGAGTGCCAATGGGCACCAGGTGCCTCCACCATTAGCTCCTCCTGGGATCCCTGCAAGAGATCCCTCCCTGTTGAGGAGACCCATCTTTTCCTTCAGAAGTGTGACATTTAATACACTCCTCTCCTCCCTCGTCCCAGGTTGGGTTCTCTTTAACCTCAATGGCTGATTTATTTGCCAGAAACGGCAGACCACGAGTGTGTGGAAAAGGGGAGGCACTTTTTTTTGCCAGCCTTGTTTTTGCTGCCTCCAGTGATGCTTCAGTCAGCTGTTTCTAGGTAATGGGGCTTCTGTGAACAAACAGGGTTATTAGAGTTCATTAAGCTGCTTCTCGATTCACTCCTTGTGCCGCTTCCGGGGAATGATGTCGCTGCGGCAGCAAAGGGACTTGGAGGGAGGCAACGGGTCAAAGGTCTCTGAAAGGAAAGAGAAAAAACTCACTCGCTGTAAACCAGGAGTGAATCATTCCAGTCATTTGATTTGATTAAAAAAAAAAAAAAAAGTCAGCCACAGCTCCTGTAAAACTAGGGCAAGGGGAAGCATCACATTTTGAAATAGACTCCTTTGATTGGGACACATTCGTTCAAATGTTCCAAGCTGTCTCGGAAAATCCCCTCGCTGGCTTTGTGGCTGTCGCTATATATAGCGATAGATATAATATTTTTAATTCACAACTGCGGCCAGCTCTTTGCCCTTCGACGAGTCTAGGGAGATCCTGCCAGTCTCTATCATGCTCCACCTCCGTCACGCAGCTTGTCTTTCCGGGCCCTCCAGTTAGTTTATCCATATTTAAAGTGGACAGTCACTTCCAGCTGATCAATGGCAAACCCATGCCATCGCTAACCGGCTGTAACTAAATAACAGCCAGTTAATCGCATCACTGAGCTGCTACCAATTTCATGCAAAGAGACAAGTGAGTACCTGAGTGGCTCACATTTTAGAAGAAGATGCACTGAAAGGGGGGGAGGGGAAACACTTGGGCATGTGTCCTTCTGACGTCGGAAAGGTCAGCTCTTGGTCAGCTCTTGGCAGGGTGGGTGCTGGAGGCCTCAGAACCTTTGCTATTCTCTTCATCGGTGTGATCTTTCATTATTATTATTAAATTGATATACCACCCTTCACCCAAAGATCTCAGGGTGGTATGGAGAATAGAACACAAAACACAAGGAAATAACTAAACCAAAACTAACAGAACAATAACTATTCCCCCTTCTCACATTTAAAAGGCTGTACAGTGGTACCTCAGGTTACATACGCTTCAGGTTACAGACTCCGCTAACCCAGAAATAGTGCTTCAGGTTAAGAACTTTGCTTCAGGATGAGAACAGAAATTGTGCTCTGGCAGCGCGGCAGCAGCAGGAGGCCCCATTAGCTAAAGTGGTGCTTCAGGTTAAGAACAGTTTCAGGTTAAGAACGGACCTCCGGAACGAATTAAGTACTTAACCTGAGGTACCACTGTAGGTTGTTGTTGTTTATTGAATTTATATACCGCGCTATACCTGGAGGTCTCAAGGCAGTTCACAGAAAAGATCACAACATATATAATCAGGATGAAAGCAACAACCCAATAATACCCCCCCTCCCCAGAAAAGAGCCAGATTTTAAAAGGGTAAAGGTAAAGGTACCCCTAACCATTTGGTCCAGTCAAGGATGACTCTGGGGTTGCACGCTCATCTCACTCTATAAGCCGAGGGAGCCGGCGTTTGTCCGCAGACAGCTTCCGGGTCATGTGGCCAGCATGACAAAGCCGCTTCTGGCGAACCAGAGCAGCGCATGGAAACGCCGTTTACCTTCCCGCCGGAGCGGTACCTATTTATCTACTTGCACTTTGACGTGCATTCGAACTGTTAGGTTGGGAGGAGCAGGGACTGAGCAACGGGAGCTCACCCCGTTGTGGGGATTCGGACCGCCGACCTTCTGAACGACAAGCCCTAGGCTCTGTGGTGTAGACCACAGCGCCACCTGCGTCCCTTATAAAAGGGTATAGGATTTCAAACAAAGGCCTGGTTGAAGAGGAAGGTTTTTGCCTGGCGCCTAAAGGTATATAATGAAGGTGCCAGGCGAACGTCCCTGGGGAGAGCATTCCACATACAGGGAGCCATTACAGAAAAGGCCCGTTCTTGTGTTGCCACCTCCCGGACCTCTCATGAAGGAAGCACAATAAAAAGGGCCTCAGATGATGTATGCAGAGTCCAGGACAGTTTATATGGCAAGAGGAGGTCCTTGAGGTCTTACAAAGATGCAGAGCTTTGCTCATCTCTGCACCCCTCTATGACCTTTTATTTAAAGATGGGGGTGGCATTTCAAATGGCCTTGGCATTCTTCTCCTCTGCCAAAACTCAGCAAGAGAGGGACATTCCGACTGCAACAGAAAGATGGAGCCCAGTCAGACGATGCAGCCCTTGTTGGGATACTGCAAGGGAGACAAAGTCCATCATGACTCCACGTCGTCTCCGGACGTCCATCGATCTCCCGTAGACACGCAGTATCAGCAATTAGCGACACGAGCTCCAGAAATAGCTTCCCACATTCCAGAGCCGTGCACGCTCTATCAGCAGATAAAGCACACAGCGAAAGATGCACTCAGGAGAGCATTATTTACAAGTTTATTCAGCGTTGGTCAGAACAAAGAAAAACATGACTGCCTGCTTCAATGTCTCCGGCAGAGAGAGAAACGAAAACAAAGACACAACAGAAACTTCCTGTGAAAACAGGAAATACGCAGACTCTGTGACTCAAAGCCTGCTCCCTTTTAAGGTGGAACGGAAATATCCTAACAGCCCTTGGCGAGAGCATCTCCCCAACACTGACCAGGCAACCATTCAGTGAGTGTCAGGATGCTGTCAGCAGCTCCCGGCTGGTTGCCCAGGAAAGTGTAAAGACAAGGAGAAGTTTCTTACAGTTCTTTTTATTTCAGACTTTACAGAGAGGGGCTATAGAACCCAGTCTCTTGGATAATGGCGTTGTCCCGAGTGAATCTCCACCCCACCCACACACACGGTCTCTCCCACTTCTTCATTCAACATCATTTTATACAGGTGCCACTAAGTGTCCTCTGTCTTTGAGCTCTTTGCTCTCCTACTTCTAAGGCTTGCCAGGTTCTGGGAGATGATGCGTCTGGAATACTTTCCAGTGGCACCATGTCAGCAACCTGCTGCTCTAGCTCGGCCTGCTTCTCCTCTCCCATGATTTCCCAACTTTCCCCCTCCTCTGCCGCTGAGCTGTGACCTTCCGTAAACCCCTGTCATAAATCTAGACTGTCTTCCTCTTCCTCCTCCCCGGAAGGGTCAGGCTGGGGAGGCGGTCTCCACCACTTTTCCTCCTCTGCCAGTCCCTGACAGCGAGGGGCCCAGAGACCCCCCAGCAGCAGGCAGGGTGGGGATCCCTGCGTGGGAGCACCCAACTCGCACCCTCTCAAAATCATGCATTGGTGGCTAAGGTCTCTCTGGCCCTCCCTGTGCTATGCCCCTGGTGAAAAGAATAATTCGCCATTCTTTTTATAGATTGAGAATCTTCAGGGGGCTAAAAGCAAGAAAACTATATTCCAGTGGTGGCCTGTGCTGGAGGCAGGGAGGCCAAGAGCTGGTGGAGCCATGGCACATGACTGGTAATCCAAAATAATTCTGGTCTCCCCCCTCCTGAGACTAAGGGGAGACTGTGCTACTCCTCAGACCAGTTGTAAGAAGGAAAGAAAGAAAGAAAGAAAGAAAGAAAGAAAGAAAGAAAGAAAGAAAGAAAGAAAGAAAGAAAAAGAGAGAGAAAGAAAGAAAGAAAGAAAGAAAGAAAGAAAGAAAGAAAGAAAGAAAGAAAGAAAGAAAGAAAGCAGGAGAACAGATGAGGGTTTCTGGGACAGTTCCCCATTTGCCCTACTGGGTCATCCTCCGCTGCTACATTCTGCCCTCCCATTTGTGCCTTGCCTTGTCCAGATGACAGCCAGACACAAGTAAACGGCCCTTCCCGTTTGGAGCAGTTTCAGCGGAGTCTTTGCAGTGCTTAGCTGCAGCCCATGACTTAATATGAATGTTGCACGAGAATCGTAGCTTGAATCACTTCAGTTTGACTCGGAGCTGTTTCGAGAGCCATTATGAGACTGTTAGTCTTCATGTCAGTTCCCAGAAATGTGAAAACTCCTCCAGTCGGTCAAAATGCAAGACTATCTGTTGACAATGCGCGACAGAGGGAGGAGAATGAGCTCCGGCATATTCCATTTCTTCTGTTTGTGTGAATAATCGGCCCTCCTGCTCAGAACAGGATCCTGCCTTGCTTGATCTTTTAAGTGGCAAAAAAGTTTCAAAAAGGAAAACGGGATCATGAACAGGAACAACAGGGTGTGTCACATGAAATTTCAGGTTTTTAAAAAAGAAAAGTGTGGGGCAAGATTCACAGTCAGATTCCAAGGTCTGCAACTTGGATATTTTCCAACGTGGCCTTCAGTGTACCTCCAGCTGATTACCTTTATTTAAGAATTGGCAAATCTGTCCATTTTTGTTTTTTGTTTTTCCAATCTTGTTTATTTATATTGTCATGAGTTGAGGGTGCCAGGGTTTGAGGGTGCCAAATCCCTGGGTCTGATAGGTGTTAGAATTGAATCGGTGCTTGGAGTGTTAAAAAGGTAGCCAGGCACTGAATTTAGCAAAGTGTTAACATACAGGCCAAGCCAACTTGCTCCGTTCAGGAAATTGCCTGGGAGATCAAGCCAGTCACCAAAGACAAAGGAAAGGCCATTGGAAAAGTCAGAGGGAGGGGACTCTGTTCCAGACAAATATGGGAGGCCCCCACCCCACCCCTCAGCTCTGAGATAGCTAGCAGAGAAAAAGTAGAGCAGAGTTAAGGATTGCAATCACAGCAATGTGACACCAGCTTTAAAAAAGTGGTCGTCTGTAAAAGTCAGCAAGCTGCAGAGAGTCAGTACCATGGCTGGTGACAATCTGAATAACAGGCTGCAGCTATGGGAGAAGCAAGACTTTCTTGGACTGTTATGCTGGGAGCTCCTCCATCGCAGCCTCAGGCTGTATGTATGTGCCGATAAACCATATATCATAAGGACACCACAGTCTCTGCTGTGCCTCAATTTCCATAAAGAAACACAGACTCTGGGTAAGCACTCCTGGGATCTTGCATGGAGATCGGGGTGGCATCTAACAATATTTATAGAACGCCTTCATATGCCACCAGCTCCTGTACAATGCATACAAGAAAACATGGTAAAAACCATACAAAATAATCGTCACAAAAGTTTAAGGCTTGTCAGCGTAAACAGGTCTTCCAGAGAAACCCAAAAGTCAATAGGGAGGATTCCTGCTTTATCTCTGCAAAGAGCGCATTTCTTTGCTTGGGAGTGTTGGCATTTCAGGTTTGGCTCCTGCTTGAAGCTGGCTGGATCTGTGCAACATGGAGGATGTCTAACAGCGCTCCTCTGGATCATCTCAGTCAGGGGTCAGCAATTTTTTCCAGCAGGGGGCCAGTCCACCGTCCTTCAGGCCTTGTGGGGGGCTGCACTATATTTTGAAGGGGGGGAAATGAACGAATTCCTATGCCCCACAAATAACCCAGAGATGCATTTTAAATAAAAGGACACATTCTACTCATGTAAACACACACTGATTCCCGGACCGCCCGTGGGCCAGATTGAGAAGGCCATTGGGACGGATCTGGCCCCCTGGCCTTAGCTTGCCTACCCATGATCTCAGTGATCAAAGAAGCTGGGACATGTGCAGAGGAGGGCAAGCCTTATGAGGAACGGCTGAAGGAGCTGAGTATGGTTTAGCCTGAAAAATAGGAGAATGAGAGGAGATATTATTAGCTATCTTCAAATATCTCAAGGGCTGACACATGGAAGAGGGGAACAAGCTTGTTTTCTCCTGCTCTGGAGGGTAGGACTCGAACCAATGGCTTCAGGTTACAAAAAGGAGATTCCAACTAAACACCAGGAAGAACTTTCTGACAGGAAGAGCTGTTTGACAGTGGAACAGACTCCCTTGGAAGGTGCTGGACTCTCCTTCCTTGGAGGTTTTTAAGCAGAGGTTGGCTTGCCATCTGTCATGGATGCTATAGCTAAGATTCCTGCATTGCAGGGGGTTGGACTAGATGACCCTTGGGTCCCTTCCACAATTTTGTGATTCTATGAAACTGGGATAAAAGTTCTCAGGTGGCCCTTGAGGTATGCCAGATATGAGTTTTTCAGGGCCTTGTACAGTGGTACCTTGTTAAGTTGTGGGTGAACATATCAGACGACACAGTGATTCTTCAAACAGCTCTTGTTTATTCACAGGCCAGGACAGAACTGAACTGAAGGGTTCAGTCAGCCTGCTTATATAGAGCTCCAGTACAATGTAACTGGATATTATATAGAGCTCCAGTACAATGTAATTCTAAAACTATCCAATCACTGAACGTCACTTTCGATCCCTTATTTGCATAACTATCTACAGTATCCCCCGGCTGGCCCAGGGTGAGAACTTCAGTACATAACATACCTCAGTTTACAGACGCTTCAGGTTACAGACTCCGCTAACCCAGAAATAGTACCTCAGGTTAAGAACTTTACCTCAGGATGAGAACAGAAATTGCGTGGCGGTGGCGCGGCGGCAGCGGGAGGCCCCATTGGCTAAAGTGGTACCTCAGGTTAAGAACAGTTTCAGGTTAAGAACAGACCTCCAGAATGAATTAAGTTCTTAACCCAAGGTACCACTGTACAGTGGAACCTCTACTCACGACCACAATCCATTCCGGAGGCCTGTCCTCATGGCGAAACGGGTCACTGGTAGAAGCGCTGTTGTGTACAGACGCATTTGGTGGCAGCCCACTTCTGCGCATGTGCAGATGGTGGCAGCTGCTTCTGCGCATGCACGAATTGCGGCAAACTCAGTGTTTACTTCTAGGTTTGCCGCGGTCGCGACTTGGAACTGGCCTAAGTAGAGTGGGACGTAAATAGAGGTTCTACTGTATTACCACAAGAGCCATGAAACTGGCCTGGAAGCATATGGGCCGTCAGCGCAGATGTTTTTAGCTGAGTTGTTGCATGCTGCCGACACCCTTCCCCCATCAGGAGTCTCGCCACTGCATTCTGCATCAGCTGAAACTTCATTGCACCAATCCAGTAACCAGTGTGTGGACTTGCAGTGCCCAGGTTATCATCATTCAGTTCACCCCATTTCTGCACCAATGTTTGCAATATATATATATTGTCAGAAAAAGGCATTTGCATTTCCCTGCACATTCTGCTCATATGCACAAGAACAGCTTTTCTTTCCGCTCGCATTGTTCTGCAAAGACGCATCGTGAGCTAGTCCAAGCTCTGTCGTGAATTTGCACCTCTTTCCTTGCTTTCCCCGGCTATTATAGATTACAATCACTCTGGGCACAGCCCGTGTCACCTTTCTGTCCTGCACATTCACAGAATGCTGTCGGCACTAAATAAATATTAAACATAAGTGGTAAAACCTCTGCAGGGCCATTTAATTTCTTTTGGGATCCATCATTGCCATCTAGTGGAACAAGTTATTATTTCTTCCAAGGGTACCAAAATAGATAATTTTCAGTCTGTTTGGCAGGATGGAAACACGAATGCA